>NW_026852904.1:0-134003 GCF_026571515.1 Ruditapes philippinarum
GGCGTTTTTATTGACATTTTCTCTATTCAAATATTAGTTCTTTAAAATTGTTAATCATAGTAATTTTTGAATATAATGCCGTTCATGAAGTTAAAAAAGAAAATAAATGACAAGTCTGACCATAGCAAAGAATTGACAATCACAGTTAACAGCTGCCATCTTGCAAAACTAAGTTAACCTTCCTCCCCGAGCTCGGTCAGTTTGCTTCTTAAGACTATATAAAGGCACCACGGTGTTGTTGTAACGAGGTAAAATACACTTAAAATAAACAACAATTTAGTTGACGCCTTCCTTCTAGAAACTTCTACTTCTACTGTTGGTAACCGATTGTATCCTTGTCGTGGAACCACGACTTCTTAGAAATAGTAAAACAATAATGTTCGCGTTCCGGATAATTACTATGAGTGCTGGTTATACATTGTCAAACGAAAAAAAAAAAAAAACACTCTACAAATGTCTAACGGATGCCATATATATTAATCTCACACATAAAAACACCGATATAATGGGCGTCATAAAAACTGTTTGACCGTCGTAAACATTGTCAAAAGAAAAAAACCCTGTAAAATGACTAATGGATACCATATATTCATCACAAACACAGAAACACCGATAATGTAAGTTATTATGACGGGCATCATAAGACCTGTTCGACCGTCAGTAAATCATGTGACAATGATATTAAAATACACCCAAGTAGGCGATTCCTTGGAGTCACTTTCCTATTAGAGAATACTGGCGCTTTTGTTAAAAGTGTCCTTTCAATTAATCATACGAACCAGATGTGAAAAGAAGCCCATATCTCAATTCGCATATGACTAAAAATTCGTCCTCAATTCGACGCCCTGTGATACCATATGTTGTGTCCAGAACCAAAGAAATCCATAATAAAACAAGATCTGTTACCGCCAGAATTAGAAGAAACACTGTCGTTGAATATTTTTGCAGCCGACTTCTGATGAAAATGATGATATTCATAATGTTTCCACAGGTACCGAAGAACAGTACAATGCCCGGGAAAATACGCCATGCAAAGTATGCTATTTGGCATTCAATAAATTAGTTAGGTTCACAGTCGCCAACATAATAGTAATTAACTGAAGACATATTGACAGTATGATTATCATATCTGTGTTGTCAGTTATTCAGTGTTAATCTGGCCAAAAGGCGTTCTTGTTGCTAGATAGGCAAAGTAGTTTCTATGTATTTATTATTATATACTTTCATTGGATTTCTTTTCTCTTTATATATTAGTAAACACGATTTAATTATTGTTGAAATAAAGCAATAAAGCAACAGGTGCCTGCAGCACTTCCCAAATTGCATCAACAGATAATAACAAAATTAAAAAAAAATATTTTGAATTAAGAAATGTATATAGGAAAATCCAGATGTATCATGGCAATTGCAGTGAACATCTCTATACCTACCCATTTTGTTCAATGCAAAACTATTTAAGATGAAGACAACGTGTAATATGCTGGATTTAATTCAAATCAGATTCCAAGATATTAAGTCTCGGTAAACAATCCTCAATACATAATATTGCTACATTTCTACATTTTATAGCCGCTTTTGGTTTATTATTAAACAGTTAAATTCATTTCTTTTGTATGTAAAATGACCTGTGCAGAAACTATACTTAAAAATAGTGCCGTTATTAATGTTGTTGATGTCATCAGACAGTTACACAGTCCATTTTGTGTGTGGACTTTGTAACTGCCTGATAACTACTTCCAACTTCCGGTGTAATTGCCTGATAGCAACAACATACAGAGATAAGAAAATATTGTCTTCCCAAATGACGAAAATGTAAATAAAAAGGTTTTCATGAACTTGAAATGTTTAAAATGTGACAAAGTGTAAAGGTGATTAATGTGATTGTTTGTATGTACTTGTACATTTATTGACAACCAATTCACTTTTAAACAAATGAAATGAATCTCTTTTTTTGCAATCATGTACAATGTAGTGCAGCAACTTAAAACATTGCTTTGTAACTTTTTTGTGATGTATTTTATGAAATTAAATTTTAGTCGATGCAGATATAACAGCCGCGGATTCAGCCCCGTCCTTTCAGAGAACTTGGCTTACAAAGTTTCCAGGACTGGTTTATAGTGCTAGTGAAGATGCTGCATACTGTGTTTATTGTGTGACATTTCCAGGAATCAGCCTTAAGCGTGGTCAGTTAGCATCAGAGCCCTTCAGAAACTGGAAGCGCGCTTTGGAGGTTTTCAATGGCCATTTCAAAGAACAGAAAAGAAACGTGAAAGATGGCGGAAATGGATACCATGCTCACATGGACAATAAAGTGCATGCTGAACAGTTCACTGCGTCTGTGTTGTCAAACATGCCAGTGAACAAGATGATCAACACTGCCCTGAAGGCCAGAGAAGAGAAAAACTTCAGAGTTTTACAGTCCACCACTAAAACTGTTTGTAATGTGCTAGACAGAATATTACCTTGCGTGGTCATGGTGATGATTCCAAGTATTTACATGAAGATCAGAACTGTGGAAATTTCCAAGCACTGCTTGAGTTCAGACTTGACGCTGGTGATTCACTTTTGAAAGAACATTTTGAAACAGCCCCTAAAAACGCAACATACAGGTCAAAGACTACACAAAATGAACTGATTGATATTATGGTTGACATTGTGAAAGAGAAAATAGTGGGAGATGTAAAGGATGGTGGCTATTTCTATGCCATTTCAGCTGATGAAGTACGTGACGTTTCAAACAAAGAACAGCTGGCAGTCTGCATCAGATTCCCTGACAAATCTGGTAAGAAAAATATTTGTATGTAAATACATAATACACTTACTAATCCATTACAGAAATAAGCTTCCAAATATATTTATATATGAAAGAAAAAATGTCATGAGCAGGAAATTATTAATAGAGAAATCATACAAAAAATCAGCATGCTGATATGTAATATTACATTAACTTTTGTGCAATCAATTGTCGTTGTTGGGGTTTGAACCTTGGACTCATATTCTTGAGAGAAATGCCCATATTATATTCATATCACTTTTATTGCCATCAAGTCCCAGTGACTTTACATTAATGATTTTAAATTTACTTTCTTTTTTAGATAGTATAAGAGAGGAGTTCTTGACATTTGTCGACGTCAGTTCTGACACAAGTGGTGAAAGGTTGTCTGAGGAGATACTTGGTGTGCTAGACAGTGTAGACTTGGACAAACATCAGATGAGGGGCCAGTGCTATGACGGTGCAGGTTAGTTTTCATCAATTTGAAATATATTTGGTTCATGCAAAGATGTGTTATTCACTGGTATTATTAACCAAGAGGGAAATAACTTGTTGCTACAATAATGACTTGTCTGGCATTACTTGCCTTTAAGTATGCTAAATTACGAGATTGGCTTTTAAATCATATTGAAATATTAAAATTTATTAGTATTTATTTGAATGAATTTCAAGTCTCCAACTTGTAACTTAATTTATATTTCAGGAAACATGACCGGAAAGGTGAAAGGAGTTGGACCAAGGATTCAACGCCAATATCCTCGAGCCTTACCATTTTGGTGTACAGCCCATCAGCTGAATAGATGTGTAGTGCATGCCTGTGACAACAAGTTGGTCAGAAACATGATGGGCACAGTACATAAGGTATAACATTAATGGTGATTTTAAGTAAAACATCAAGGCATATTAATAACATTAAGAATAGATTCTTAAAGCAGCACACCTCCAGATTCATGCTAATTTATGAAAATCTTGAAACTGTATCTATGTGACGTAACCAGAAGGAAGCCATTTACACATTTTCAAGGCCACTTACAACCCTAAAATTTATGTACATTTTTCTTAAGTCAGATTTTATTGAAATATTTTGACTCTGGAGGCATATAGCTTTAGAACATATTAACATATGTTTCCAGTCAATCAGTTTGACTGATTTTTTTCATGCAACTACAAGATATGTTTGAGGAGAATAATTTATAATATTTTGCTTTTTATTCACAGATCGCCATGTTCTTTAACTTTTCACCTAAACGACAGACATACCTTGAGGACTGTAGGGCAGCACAAGAAGGCTCAGAGAATCAGCGAATGAAAATTAAGGTAAGCTTCATTATACATAACATTTGTAAAATTTTCTAGCATAAAAAGATTTAAGCCAAGCATAAAACTTAAAGCCAAGTTTCAAAAGACGAGGTCTGTAAGGTGAGCAGAAAGGGGCAACAATAGCTCTCGTGTTGTCTAAATAGAACACATTTTTTAATTTTATAGTTACTTTTACATCACTTTGCTAAATATTTTAATTGTTTTATATTTTAATCTATAACAATCTTTATTTTAAAGATCCTGTAACACAATTTTTTCATGGTTTTATTTTTATAAATATGATGCTCAAATTAAGATTTGTCAATATTGTTAGTTGTCATAAGCATTATTTAAAAAGATATTACCAAATTTAACATTTCAAGTAAATAAAGGAGGTAATTAGAAATTCATTTCTATAAAGTTTAAGTTAAATTTTCCAATAAGAAATGAATGCATGCAATCTCATTAAAATCATATCCTAACTGTCGCTTCACTACCCTACGCTCGTAGGGTAGGCAAAGAGTAACGGAACAAAAAACGAAGATCTGATTTTAATGAGATTGGAATGCATGTAATTTATTGATTAAATATATTGTGCACAATATTTGCAGTACACATTTTACATATTCTTGGATGTTTGAAAATGTTTATTTGCATAACTATATACATTTATATTGTAATAGGACCGTGTTTGATAAAATATTTAGTTGTCAAATTTATACCATTCATTTGTCGTCCATTTTGGCTTCTTTCCCTAACGTTAATCTGTTAAAGTCCTCTTGATTGGCTCTTTCGGTTTAGATTTACATTTTTATTGGTCCACTTGATTAATATAATTAGATTAGTTCAGAACTTGTTATGAGTAATTTTGACCAATCAATCTTATAGTTAAGCATTGTCATGACTACCAAAAGTGTATAGATACCGGGTGAATTTTTATATATCTTGTCTTGGGAACTGGCCGACAGGTCAGTTCACTTCAAAGCTTTAGAGCTTTGGCACTCTTTCAAAACTTAATAGTTTTGACTCTTTGAAATCTATATGAAATAAATCTCGTAATGTTAAATTTATAAAGTCTTGTGTTATACTTTCTTAATAAGAGTAAATTAAAGGTAGCGTCCTACACCACCATCGTAGCCACTAGTTGGCAATTAAGAGTTCAGAGAACCTGGGTAAAGTGCCGTTTAAAGATATATTTGTGATCACGTGTCGTTAGCTATAGATATTTTGGGCCCTCTTCCTTTAACAAACCAGAATAATGAGTATATTATAGTCTGTGGGTGTTACGTTACTAAATGGACAATGGCTTTTGCTGTTCCAAACCATACAGCTTATACTGTAGCAGATACCCTTATTACTCAGGTGTTTTTACAATATGGGTTTCCTGCTCAAATACATACAGATCAGGGGAGAGAATTCGAGTCCCAATTATTTTCAAGTTTATGTTCCTTATTAAAAATTGATAAGACTAGGACTTGTCCTTATAACCCGAAATCGGACGGGATGATTGAACGCGCTAATAAGACTATAGTGCAGATGTTATCTCATTTTGTTTCCCTTAAAGAAAATCAAACAGACTGGGATGACCATCTGTGTTATGTCTTAGCAGCCTATCGTTCTACACAACATAAAAGTACGGGTTGTACCCCAAATTTACTTATGTTAGGGAGAGAGTTGGATTGTCCTATTGATTTAATGGTAGGACTTCCACTATATACTACAGAAGTAGAATGTCCAATTGAATATGTTCAATGGGTGAAAACTTCTTTGAGACAATCATATGAATTTGCTTTTCACCAACTGAATATGGCTGCTAGTTGGCAGAAGAAGTACTATGAACATGATGAAAGAGATTTAAAACCTAGGGAATTTTTAAATGGATACTGGATTTGGAGATGGTATCCACACTCTGTAAATAAAAAATTGAAACAAGGTTGGATAGGCCCATATCTCGTTTTGAGTAAAATTACATATTTGACTTATAAAATTCAGAAGTCTGAAGATTCTAATCCTATTGTGGTTCATGTAGATCACTAAAAAAATTATGAGGGAAAAGTGCCTCCTAGCAATTGGTTAAAGGCAAATCAATATGTAAATTTGGAGTCTGAATCTCCTAATCAAATGTTATGTTCTGAAAATGAAAATACAAATGTTCAGATTAATTCAGATGATGAAAAGAATAAAAACAAAGAAATTCCTTTTGTACCAAGGTCTAGGCGTGAAAGACAAATAAAACCCAGAGAAATATTATCAATGTAGGGTTTTTACTTAAGCACGCAGTGCTTAATCATTAAGCGGTCAATAATTAAGACATAAGGCTTAATTATAGTTCATAATTTGTAAATAAGTGGGTTCAGCAATTAAAGTTGCTTTTAGAAAATTAACTAATATCAATTATAATAGTTGATATATAATATGATTTTTTTTGTGTACATGTTTTGTTTTTAAAATGATATATAAAATTAAAAAAAAATGTATACATTCATGATTAAGTATTTGTGTAATTAAAACTTAGATATATAATCTAAGATAAATATAATAGTTCTTACATGACAAAGAACTATGTAGAATGTAAATATTTCTAGTAAACTTTATTAAAATTAAAAGAAATATGAACACAGGATTGATTGTGTTTTATTAAGATAATTGTGCTTAAAGAACTGTTACATATGTAAGAGTTAATGTTAGCAAATGTAAATATTAGGGTTCAATGCTTAGTGTTAATTAAAATAGGAATATTTTCCTATGATTAAGAGTAATTTCATGAAGTATTGATTGATTGTTATTGTTTATGTACTATATACATGATATAATGATCATTTATTTGTTTTTTTAATATTTCAGTTTGTAATCAATATCTACAATACGTTATCATTGATTAAGTATGGCTGATAGACCTGTATGACTACGCCAGGGGGCATGCTGCCCAGTGCCAAACTGCAGGACAGATACCTTTTTTACCAAGTATAATGACTTTGCGAAACATTGGTCGAACAGGGACATCTACATGAGGACAGTCTTTGTCTGTGTAACTTGTAAAAAAGTATTGACACGAAAGTATGATGCTAAAAGACACAATTCTTCAGCAGGGAAAGCTCATGTTTGTTTAGAAGAGAGGGCAGCCAACCCTACATATCGAGATCCAGGCAATGCCAGGAAATTTGTTTACCCTGACTTGTAGGAACGGCAGAGAAGGTCTGAGGAGGATCAGAGACAGGCTGATCAGGAAAGAAGGAATAGAGAGGAAGAGGAATTGAGAAGGGTACAGGAAAGGGAGGAGCGAAAAGAAAGCGACAGACAGGAGAGACAGGCACGGGCACAGAATGAGATTTTGGACAACAGGTACGACAGGAATGTTGAGCTAGATTATCTGGATGATTGACAGTCTTAATGTGCATTCATAGCCTCAGTCATACTATATATATAATATTGTGATATTGTTGTTTTACATTTGTTATTATTTTTGGTTGTTCTTTAAAGGATTGGATGTATAATCCTTGTTATTTTGTTAATAAAGGAGATTTATTGATCATCATACATTTCAATCTCAGACTTATTTTGTTTGTTAATAATTTTCCTGAATACAGTTCTGAACAAATTAAATCTTCATGCATTTGATAGAATTTAGATTGCTTGAATTAAATTTTTGATGTTTACCTTTTACCGTACAATTTTGATATAATATTAATAGTTCGATATCTAGATCTACTTTTGGAGTAAAGTACCTTTTTCCAATTATTAGTAAGCTACTTTAATAATTAAATACTACCTTTAAATTTTTGTGGATATTCCTTTTGTTATAACCCACACGTCTTTTAATTAAGGAAGGAGGAATGTAATAGGACCGTGTTTTGATAAAATATTTAGTTGTCAAATTTATACCATTCATTTGTCGTCCATTTTGGCTTCTTTCCCTAACGTTAATCTGTTAAAGTCCTCTTGATTGGCTCTTTCGGTTTAGATTTACATTTTTATTGGTCCACTTGATTAATATAATTCGATTAGTTCAGAACTTGTTATGAGTAATTTTGACCAATCAATCTTATAGTTAAGCATTGTCATGACTACCAAAAGTGTATAAATACCGGGTGAATTTTTATATATCTTGTCTTGGGAACTGGCCGACAGGTCAGTTCACTTCAAAGCTTTAGAGCTTTGGCACTCTTTCAAAACTTAATAGTTTTGACTCTTTGAAAACTATATGATTTTAGAATTTAGGCTAAACTTATTAATAAATACTTAAAAATTCTTTTTAAATAAATAACTCGTTGTTGGTAGATTCTGCTTAAATATATAGTCTTATTCATACTTTTGGTAAATAAATTATACGATTGTAGTTTAAATAAGTCTATGATTATCATTTGAATAAATCTCGTAATGTTAAATTTATAAAGTCTTGTGTTATACTTTCTTAATAAGAGTAAATTAAAGGTAGCGTCCTACACCACCATCCTAGCCACTGGTTGGCAATTAAGAGTTCAGAGAACCTGGGTAAAGTGTCGTTTAAAGATATATTTGTGATCACGTGTCGTCCGGCACTATTACAATATTATTTTGCAAGTGTGGTATACACATAATAACAGTATCAATCACTAAACATACAGGATCTTTAATATAATGTAAATTCCAGGAGTTATATCGAACACGTTGGGTAGAGAGGCACGATGCACTAGAGATCTTCATTGATTTCCTCCCAGCAATGGTAGAAGCCATGTCTCAGATTATGTCTGTTGAGACCAGATCAACTACATCCGCAGATATATCAGGATTTCTGCTGGCGATAACCTCATTCCAGTTTATCGTAGTATTGGTTGTTGTGACACGGTGTCTCAGTTACATCAAACCTCTAACAGTTTCCTTACAAGGTAAGATCAGCTGTTGCTAATCTGACTCAAATCTACCAATGGCTTACTTTTATTGAATTAAGAGCAATAAAACCTTGTGCTATCTCCTGTTTGCCTGTTTTGCTTCCCTTGTTAATCTTTGTTATTATATTTTATATTAAATACTCAAGAAATCATGTTTTTAGAATCATTTCCTCATTTATTGAGATAGTAAGCATTAGATAGATAGATAGATAGATGATAATATGATATACCTAACTTATTGTAAATCCAATCTGAATTATTTTTTTATGCTTTAATTAAAGGCAGGGCAGTTGATGTTGTCAAAGCTATGGCCGAGGTCAATGTTGTCACTGAGACTCTCCAGGGCGTCCGCACTAACATCAGTGACAATCAACAGAGATGGTACCAAGAGGCAGTGTTGATAGCCGACAATTTAGGGACTGTACCTGCTAAACCTAGAACATGTGGACGACAAACTATGAAAGGAAATGCAGAGGCCTCTACCCAAGAGGATTATTACAGGATGAACTTGACTATTGGATTTCTTGACACTCTGCTATTGCAGATGAATGAACGTTTTGGTGAGCTACAGAGGAAGGCTGCTATGGGACTAGCTTTGATTCCTTCCTATATGTGTGAAAATCCCCAGACTCTTGATGCCACTAACCTAGAATGGTTTTCAGAAGATTTACCGTCACCTCAGTCCCTTGACTCTGAACTACACCTATGGCAAAAAAAATAAATAGAAAGACATTCAATCCCCACCAGACACAAGGGATTGTTTATCATTTTGTAGTTCTCAGTAGATGATTATCTTGTTTTTTTAGCATTTATATCCAAGTATTAAAATATTGATAAAGTTGTATCATCTTGTTGTCTGTTGTTTATTAATCTGTGCTATAATGAATGCAAATAAAGGCCAAAAAATGCACCAGAATGCACCATTTAAGACCTTCATTTTTCAAATTTTCCGTATTCCCACCAAAAGGGAGGGGACACCCCTTCCGTATCTACCCAAATGTAGTTCAACTCTTCATGTCAGCCCCCCAGTCAGCTCTGTTCTGTATCCGCCCCTGTATAAATGTATAAATTATTAAAGATTTTTTTTCAGAAGAGGACACATTTCGCTAAATACGTGCAAAACATATTTAAACAAAAACAATTAAAAATATCAATCTTGAAAATATAAGACATGCAAACAAATAAATGAACAACAAACAACAACAAAACATAGCTTTACACAATATCGACCTTACAACACGTAAGTCATGTAGCAATGCAAAAACCATTGTTTACCACATTGTTTAATAATTTTATGGATAAAATTAAATTAAATTTATTGTGTAAATCTTATTAACGTCACCTGAATTTTATCAAAGATAAATGTATCGTGAGCAACTGGACGTATACTCAGTTTGCAAGTTTTTTTCCATATTTTCTTTTAGTACTCACTTTAATACACAGCTACTTGTAAAATATGAGGGAAGTAACAAATTTTACACACAAAAATGACGAGATTTTTAGCATATAACTCTCTTATGTCATCTAACAATTTTCTTTCTTTTAAAACAGAAAGACAGGGGAAAGTATAACATTCAAACCAAATCAAACGAATTATTAAAAACCTGATTTTAAAAATTAATCACAGGACTGAAAATCGTATTAATCGTAGTAATTATAGACTTACTCATTATAATGGTACTATTAAACAATATAAAGCGGCTTGAGTGGATGTTTCTAATTGTAAAAAAAAATATTAAAACTCGTTAACGTACATCTAAAAAGTACCCAACGTCTTGCGCAACTGTCCCCATAACTAGGTGCCCGATTAATTATTTTGTTTTCATCTGTTGAACGAATTTCATGTTATCATTATTATTTTTATAATAATTATTGTAATTATTATAATTATTATAAATTAATTATAAATAAACACACCCTTGATGTGAAAATGCCTTTAATTAAACAGGTGCAATTAAAGTAAAACACGAACATTTGTCACGCGGTAAAACATGCGATTATTCAGCATGCAATAAAAATTATAGGGCTAAATAGACTATATATGGTAAGCCATTTATGTCTGAATTTTATCAACAATGGGTAACCATATTTTGTAAAATAAAGGACAGTGATACTGACTTTTTCATGATCTCTCGTGTACAGACATAATCAAACCGAGCCTGCATTTGTGTATTATTTGTGATAAATGCTGTTGTGGGCGCATCCTTCTTCCAGATTTTTATTCTTAACAGCAGGGGGTGTGACAGCAGCTACTGTTTAAGTTGCCCCCTGTTTTATTTCAATGTTGTTGTTTTTTCTGGTCTTTGTTGACCATTGATTCCAGGACTTTTAAGAATTAAAAATGGGTCAAAGACAGTAAAGGCCGGGTTGCATTTGTACATCAAATATCATGAGGCTGATTTGTTACGAAAAAAATTTTCCATTGACCCATTAATGTCGAAAATTTAATTCAGTTGGTAAACAGGTAGTGGATTAGATACACACCTAAAATCGAATCCCACAGTATGGGACCATGTGTCAATGCTGTATGCCAAATATCAAGAGGCTGTGATAAGTAGTTGCTGAGAAAACTGTTACGAAAATTTCATACCATTGACCATTAATGCTGAAAAATCTAACTAACTTAACTAAATGGATAAACAGGAAGTGGATAAGCGACAGACCTGAAATCCAATCCCACGGTATGGGACCATGTGTCAATGCTGCATGGCAAATATCAAGAGGCTGTGATAAGTAGTTGCTGAGAAAACTGTTACGAAAATTTCCTACCATTGACCATTAATGTCGAAAGATCTAACTAATTTAACTAAGTGGATCAACAGGAAGAGGATGAGCGACAGACCTGAAATCGAATCCCACAGTATGGGACCATGTGTCAATGCTGTATGCCAAATATCAAGAGGCTGTGATAAGTAGTTGCTGAGAAAACTTTTACGAAAATTTCCTACCATTGACCATTAATGTCGAAAAATCTAACTAATTTAACTAAGTGGATAAACAGGAAGTGGATGAGCGACAGACCTAAAATCAAATCCCACAGTATGGGACCATGTATCAATGCTGTTTGCCAAATATCAAGAGGCTGTGATACATAGTTGTTGAGAAAACTGTTACGAAAATTTTTTCCCCGATGAGTTTTTATTAAAACTTTAGATTTACAAGTATTCTGAAACTATAGAATGATTGGTTTCATCTTTTGAAATATTATTTTCTACTATGAAGGAAGTAACAAGGTGTAATATTGCAGTAAAACATCACTTCCTTCCGTAATTAAATTGAAGTGAAAATAGTCTAAAGAATGTAAATTTGGCGTTCCATATTAGAAAGACACTTACTAATAAATACCGCACACCAAGACGTGCATTATTTATATCATCATAACAGACTGTCAACTGCCATGCCTAAACCTAATTATTATTACGTTGGGGACTGTAGTCCAAATTACTTCATTGGATGTATAATTGCATACTGGATTTGGCGAACGATACCATTTATATTACTGTTTATTGGCACCTGTGGAAATATATTAAATATTATAATTCTATCAGGAAAACAACTGAGAAAGTATTCTACAACCGTGTATATAATTATTCTTGCCATCACTGAGCTCATTGTGTTATGGGTATCTTTAGTACCAGATACAGTTCTGAGTATCTTAGGAAGGCGTATCGATGACTATATGCCAGGGGTATGCCGAATAAGAACATGGATTTCATTAACTTCTGGATCATTTTCAACTTGGCTACTCGTTCTCTTGACAATAGAAAGAATCTTACTAACGAAATGTCCGGTTTTTGCAAGAAACAATGTAACACCAAGCAGTTCTCTCATCGTGTCAATGATAGTTCTTTTCTTCATAGCAACCATCAACAGTCACATGATTTATGGCTTTCGTTTTCATAAAATTGACCAAATAGCAATCAACGGTTCACATCATATCCAAATGCCGTTTCGTTGTTACTTCGCTAACCAGGAATATGAACGGTTTTATCAGTTATACTGGAATACCATTGTGATGATAATCTACAACGTCGTGCCTGCGTTGATCATAATTGTTGGCAACATCAAAATTGCTACCGCGATTCTCTTCAGTGGAAACCGCACAGACTCTCGCGTGCATCCAGATGGAAATACAATAAATTACAACCGGAGAAAGTCGTCTGCTAAGTTACTGTGTATTCTGGGTATATTTTATGTTATTACAACCACCCCTTTTTGCATATACTTCGTCGCAAGATGGCGAACAGTCCAACTAAGCGCAGAAAGTTTTGCGAAGTGGCAGCTTGCAACAGCCATTGTAAACATGTTACTTAATTGTAATTTTTCCTTTAACTTTTTCTTTTATTTTATGAGTGGCACATTATTTAAAAAGGAATGGAATAGATTGGTGGGAAAGGTTTGTGCCAGATTTCAGAATAGACAATCATCAAGTAATTGAAAAGCTGCGGACTCAATAACTTAAACTATTGTAATTGCGTGTTTCCTTTTTGTCACAAGGATGCGATTACTTTAACATTATTAAGAGAGTAATTTTATTAGTTTGGATAGATGCAGTGTTACTGTTTTGGTCACTTTTGGTGCAAGTGCCATGATTGAATTTGTATATATGTTATTTCAAAAAAATAAAAACATTGGTGTGTCAACATACGAATGTTTTGTCAATATATGTGCTAATCACTGAAATTAATTAGGTGTAAGGGCCCGTGTTAACATGGAAAAACAAACTGTTGGATAATTCCATTCGTTTTCATCATATGGACGTGTTTTGATGACTTTTGCCCCCCCCCCCCCTTTCGAAGCCTCAAACATTGAAAAAATACCCTAATTAGCCCAAAACACTGTTTTTCGTTTGGGAAATGTTGTTAAAAAGTGGTCACTTTCCCGGCACCGACCCATCAAAATGGTACATCAAGGGGTTGCAAGAAGGGCGATATGCTCCCTTCTATTTAGTGGGTTTGAAGGGGGCGGCATTCCCCTTCATCGCCAAGAAAATCTTTAGACCTGACACTTAGACCCCTTAGACACTTAGAACCCTTAAATATACCGGACAATTCGACCCCTTAATCAATGTATTGTTATATTGGGAAAGACCGTGCCTTTTTAACACAAAGTAATGACTAGTTAGAACATTTTCAGCCGTTTATTAATCATTTATCTATATTATTTACAAAAACAGTAACACAAATAAATATAAATGTACACACAATACATTGAAATAACAATACAAAGAATAAGTAGCCACTATCATTCTCTTTATATACATTTATCCTTTATATACATTTATCTAATGTACAATATTTACAATATATACACTTTGTGAAACTGTATTTCTGTATGTCTTATTGAGTTTATTTAAGTTTCCGTAGATCGACCCTATGTCTAGAAGGAACCCCTCACAAACAACATAATGAGTGTCATTCATGTCCCATAGAACCATCACTTTTGCGTCCATGTTTCTGTTAACTTCCTTTTGATAGCGACAGACGCCAGCTTCTGTGACAAATTGTAGATGCATGTTCGCTAGCTTTGCCTCTTGCATTATAGTAAAATAAAAAGAATATAGAGACAAGTCATACGGTGTTATTCGATCAAAATAAATAAATAAGTGATCAAAACAAACCTACCGACTTCGAGGTCTAAAGTAAAGCGTTCAACCACCGGCACCACATCCATGATATCAAAAGATTCATCTAATATCTGTATTATAACATATTTATATTTTATGAACTGAAATAAGATGAACTGCAATTTAGTTAAATTCAATTTAAGTAAATTTCATTAATATAAGGAATAATAAATGATTGATATACTAACAGCAATGCAGTCTTGCTTCCGCCGACGAGGCATTATATCCAACAGAAACGGTACTTGTTTCATTGTCTCTTCTTTGCGTAGACAGGCATGAATGCTTCAAAATTGCGTAAACAGCTTCCTGACGATTCTTAACGTACAATTAAGATACCACTTGCGTGAAAATTTGTAGCAGATCGTTAGTTGCAAACATCATATGACGCTCGTCTCCGACATGGACATCGCCAACAAGAAACTCTTAACCAAGGTAGTCACAGCCCAACTGTAGAAAAATTTAACAGTTATAGAAAATGTAGAGAACAATATTTATTAATTTCATTTCTAAACATTCATAATGGTAAGTCCATTGATATTTCACTATTAGTATGATTTATTTGAAAAAAAAAAACAAAACAAAAAAAACAAAAAACAATTACTAAAAACAAACAAACAAACAAAAAATTTTATATTTAGGGTTCTGCTGGCCTAATCTTTTGTCTTGCTCGATTTACCTGTCTCTACATGGAGTCGTGAAGAGGTAAAACAAAATCACCTTTTCCCACGGTGCATATCATTGAGAAATCTGCTCAAACGGTACCCTCTTTACACATTTACACAGGTCATTCTCTGCTAAAATCAAACCAGCAATGGATAAAAATCCAGTAAAATTTCATTGTAATAAGAAAGAAGGTATGACACGTAGAAAAGATGTATACCACGGAACACTAGGATGTTTTATTTATGTGCTGATTTGTCATGTGCCCATTTATCATGTACTGCAACTTCACAATAAGCTACAAAATATCGACATGTCTGCCTTTTTCATTCTCTCTTTCTCACAATCACCTCTTTATATTTTACGGGTTCGATGAGTGATTTTGAGGCCCTGGTCATCGCGAGAAGATGTCGACTCGCTGTGTCACACTGGCGTAACAAATGCTTCCAAGACTTCGTTGACTACAACCCCACTGAGCACCGGAAAACACGAGTCGAAATTACTTTTTGTGAAGGCAGAGAAAGGAAAAGCGACAGAAAAATCAAATCATATTTAGATGCTCGTTTATTGGTTTCTTTTCTCAAGGTTTCATATTGTGGTAACAGGAAACGTGTTTTTATGTTTGACCATGATACAAAAGAGAAAGAACATCAAAACACTCGGCAATCTTATTAATACTCGGGGGCGTCCAAATCAGATAGCCTCGTGTTTCGATGCTCTTTCTATTCCATGTCGTGTTATACGGCGTTGGAGCTATAATAACTAGGTTTCATATTATTCGTCACTAAGTAGTGTTCACCACTGAACATAATTACCGCTGCATCGGACAGCACATTATTACAACTGAAAATAATTAAACTATCACCCAACAGTACACTGTCGCAGCAGTTCAAATTGATGAGTAACATTCAACTGTTTATATTCTCGTTTTAACATAATAAGACGAGCACCAAACAGCATATTATTATAACTCAACATAATTACTGGTACATTCTACAAAATATCTTTTTAATTCAACATGATTTTGTTACCACATGCTTGATTGTTTAAAAACTGAACATAACAACTTATGTACCGACAATGCATTGACTTGCCTGAATGAAATACAGTAAGCACACAACAAAACACTTCAAAAACTGAGCGCATAACGATTTCCACTCAGCATATTGGAAGAATGACATTTAACCAGCTATACCAGTCACTTTACATATAAGACAGTCCAGGCTTTCACTAATATTCCGATCCAGTGGCATGTAGTTAGTGAACAAGTGAATTGAAAAACAAAAAAGGAGTACAATTTGCCCTATAAATTCCTTTTAATTTGATAATTTTCATCGCATTAACCAGCAAAAAGACATTTCTGTAAATATATATCGGGTGACTGAGCTAATGTAAAATACACCTTGGTGTACCCGGAAGTACGTTATGCCAGAGTCATAATAAAACGGACACTTCTGCATTTCTTAAATTTTAGGCACTGCTGAATTTTCAATTTTGGAGATATTATGACGAATATTTAAAATTATTTAGCTTACAAATATATACTTGATACTGATCGGACGCCATGGGTATACAGACTGGTCTTGTCCTATACAGGTGGCGAAGACATCCATGTTCGGGTCCAATCAGGGTAAATGTTAACATCTTGTGGCTGAGTGGTTGCCTTTAATGGGAGAAACATTAGAATTGCAGCCACCGTTTATCCCTGTGTAATCGTAAGAGGCGACTGAACTCGTCCGAATTACTTTAGTTTATGCATATCTTAACTCCAGCGGATGAAGTTGTTTTGAATCGTGGTATAGCTTAGAAGCTTGTAGCACATTGGCTTAGCCAAAATGATCTTTCCTGTTTCGGCTCCTTACGACCTATATTCTGTTGGAGCGCCGTAAAACCAAATATACCATCAAATAAACAAAAGATTAACACCTGCATTGTGATCACGGACAATTGTTAAATAGAGGAGTGGGATTCGTTTGAGTGATTACGAGAGTTAATCTTCCATATTCGCAGTTTGAACTCCGAACATTTTATGTGGCATATGTAAAGGCACAATCAAACATATATTAGGTTGTCTAAATTAATGTCTCTTGTCTAAATAAAATGTCTGCAGTGAATTCACATGTTAGGCAATGTAGGACATAAACCAAACCAAGGACTGTGATTTAGTGGATTGAGCATACAATTTTCTAATACAAATTATAGTAAAACATTAAACAGACAAACAATTTATAGTTTAGAATGCTTTATTATGATACACATAGTGAATTCAGCTGAAAGAGTAGATGGTGTCTATACAGAGAGTAACACATTTTTCCGGGTCCGTTAGAGATGTATCTGGCCATGAAGTATTGTCCTTAATTCAACATCCAAACGATGTAAGCACTGGCGCAAACTTGTAATCACTATAACTGACTGTATGATCGTAGATGTAAACATTTAAACATTCAGCTTTTGAAATCTTAAAATGGTCCTCTTCATTCAAACCTGGGCTCTAGTCTTTCGATTTTTATGTGCTGCTGTCAGACAAATCGACATTCTTTTACTGGACACTAAACGACCAACTATAGTGACGTGCTCTTACGAAATAGTTGTACGTTATGATAAAGCAAAATGAATATGAATGCTTGAATCCCAGTCTACCATGTGACATGACATATAGAATATGTGACCACTAGCAAATACAGCAATGCAACTTTACCTGCGTGCCTCTTCCTCCTGTCGTCATCTGCAAACAAATTGATAAATAAATAAAATGAAAAATACATTGTGATTAAGGTGGTTTGAAAATATGTCCTTTTTTGGTGGTGATTATTTTATTATTATAATAATTAATATAAATTCAGCTTATTTTTTCATGAGAGCTATGAGCAATACTGGTATAATGTAAACAAGTGCGTCGATAACTGCAGTGTGTTTCTGTGCTTAAACATTTTGGTTCAGTTGGAGCCAGAAAATGATCACAGCTTTATATATCGGGAAAAATGTCCTGAAATGTGGTCCACACGCTCCCCGGAGAAAAAATCATGAACACATTTATTAATAATTTAGTATAATATTTGCCAGGGTAATTGTCTTTATTTAATACTAGTATAATGTGGCCGTGAATTACATTGAAAGTAAAGATGAACATGACCGTTGAACAACAGACACATATCAAACATTTGAAAGAAAGAAATGAGCCGCGCAATGACAAAACCAACATAATGGGTTTGCGACCAGCATGGATCCAGATCATCATGCGCATCCGCGCAGTCTGATCAGGATACATGCTGTTCGCTATCAGTTTCTCTACTTGTAATAGGGTTTGTAAGCGAACAGCATGGATCCTGATCAGACTGCCCGAATGCGGAAGCTGGTCTGGATCCATGCTGGTCGCAAACGCATTACGTTGGTTTTGTCATGGCGCGGCTCAAATCATATCATTCTCATATTATTAGAGACCAAGGACAAACATTTACCTTCGAATGTTTATATCTTGAGCAAGTACTTGCATTTGGTGTCAAAACTTGTTCAATACTGACAAGGGAAAATATGTTTCATAATATATCATAATCTTAATTTCTCTCAATCATAACCTTTGATGCAAAGTTATAATAAATAAGCATTTAATATATTTAAACTTTATCTTACTGGGCATGATTTGTTAAACTTAAAGAACATCAGTAAAAGTTTAACATTATTTAAACATGGACATTTATTTCAAAAACATGCTTATTGACAGGTAACATATTTTGATCATTTTACAGGGAAATTAAATTATTATCATTTCACTGCAGCCGAAATTTACTTGAATGTTGTTGAACAAGATATAAACAAATAATGTTAATTTCTTCTGACATACAAATGTACGCGAAGAAAATATTTACTTACACCTTATTAAAAAATGTAACGAAGCACAAATCAGTTTATCTAAATTACTAGTTAGTCTAAGACCTAATTTAAAATAAGATTTCACTTTTGAACAGTAGCTGAAATAGTTTCAGTCGTGGCTACGTCACTCACGACAGTTTTGCATTATGAAATATTACAACACGCAAAACCTTTATAAATACCATCTTTATCACGATGATCACAAAATAAAGATAAGATAAGAAAACTTACCATCTGATGATGATGTTGATGAATCACCACCTCCTGCTTCTGTACTGACAATGAACAATGCACACAAAGCAATGATTATTAAAATCTTCTTTTCCATCTTAGAAAGGTTTCACCACAGTACTGTTGGACGAAGGTAGTACAAAATATATCAATGTGAAAAAGTCTTTGCATCGACGCTATTTATAGTTGTAGCTTAGTCCTTCATTTACATTTTCACAAAGATACTTTTCAGAGATATCCTTCTTTATATGAGGGTCGATCCATAATATTCAATTGTATTATAAAAGAAAAAAAAACATTGATTTTTTTCATAATTAAACATTTATTCAGCTCCAAATTATTATTGTAACATTCGGCTTAGTACATGTTTGTCACCATTATCGTAATCATCATTGTTGTGACTATCAAAATTATTTTTATTGATGTTGTTGTTGATCATCATCATCACTATCAACATGATCATCATCATCATTTTTATTATTATAAATGTTAATATAATTATTATTTTCATTTTTAATATTATTATTATTATTATTATCATTATTATTATTATTATTATAATTATCATTATTATTATCATTATTATTATTATTATTATTATTATTATTATTATTATTATTATTATTATTATTATTATTATTATATTTATTATTTGTATAAAAGACAAAACAAAAAATAGACTCAAAATCGGTAATTTATTTCTTACATTTTATCTTCTACAGTAAATTTTTAATTATTTTGTAGAAGACAGTGGGTTATTATGTATTCTAATTCGAAATCTATAAAGAGAATGATGACATTAACAGTGTGAAAGTCCGAAAATCTATTTATAGATTGAAGTAGTTTTAGTTTAACGAAACGGTCATTCGTGTTGCGCTATGGTAGAAAATAACGAACTGGAGAATTTTGCAGGAAATGGAATGCAAACATCTTCAAACAATAAATTGCACTCTTTATAGATTTATAGACATAATATTAAGAATACCATTTTAACGAATTTTTATATAATTTTGAAATTGTTTTTTTCCATAGGTTCTTTCTTGTTTTCGTTTTTACGGACCTGATTACACTTTTTACCGTGAATATTGAAATTGACCTAGTTCTGTCTTCCATAACTTTATATAAGTTTTTATTTGACGTTGTACGACAGTAAACAGGTTTAACAGTACTAAACTATTAAACCTATTCGCTTTTCAAGTCTCTTTCATAGCTAAAATCGACCCTGATTTCCAGAACTTTTGCTGTCCTATATTTTGTTTGAAGGCAATTAATTTTATGGTAGTTTGAGTGGAATGTTGACTTGCGGAAGATTGTGACATTTTAAGAACAGAAACTTTCGTCTGCAGTTTTACATGAGTTGTTATGGGTTTATTGATATGATTGTAACACACTGGTCGGTCAGACGAGCTTTTTGAAGCAATTCAACAAAATAGTAGATTGACCTCCCAATAAATCAATAAACAGATTTTGTTCATTTTGACTACTATTTTGTATGTTCCAAAGAAAATACCGCAGGAACTTAAAATTCTATCAAATGACTAATATTAATAATAATATCCTTAAGAACCCCGTATAAAGTATAAATAAACTTATTCTATAAACCGTTTACTATTAAGGGGGTATATTTTGGATATTATAGGTATATTTTGGACATTATCGTTAATATTGAAATATATAGAGAATGTCAAGTTCCTGTGGCAAAAAAAACATAATTATTCTAATCTCTAGCATGCCTACCAAAGTTGGGGGTTGCGTTCATTGATCGCCGCCTTTCCTTGTTGATCTTGTCTATCATATTTCATGTTGAACAATAACTTTCGTACGCCAATTTATAAATGATCTACAATTCTGGTAAAAACCAATTAACCATTGAAAAGTGTATAAGAATATCTGGTCATCAGATGTCTACTACTTCATCTTCGCTTGCTGCATTTCTTGCTTAGACGCCCTTTGATGCTTTGCATCAATGCTTTTCTTGATATATCATGATATAAATTTTTGGACAAGCCTCGTTCCATTTGCCGCGAAACATGTAACGGACATTTTGATAAATAACGTCGATGAACGTTTTTGTTTTGGCTTATTTACATGTTGATATTTGTAGAAAATCAGTAGCATCATAGGTGATAAAGAAAGTGTACATGCTTTGATATGTTTTATAATCTAAAATTACTGACTGTTGCACTACTGTCATGTCACATTACAAGTCTTGTAAGTCTTATTTGTATTGTAATTACTTTCCCTACCAGGTAGTCATCAGTAAAAGCATATTTATTTTGATTTAATATCTGGCCCGTCTCTCATGGTCAGTGCATACGATAAGTATAATTAAAGTCTTGTTTGTATTGTAATTACTTTCCTTACCAGGTAGTCATCAGTGAAAGCATATTTATTTTATTTAATATCTGGCCCCTCTCTCATGTACAGTGCATACGATAAGTATAATTGTACAAATTTGAATGGTTAACAAACTTCCGGAAACAATGTACAATAGTACTTTAGGTATCTGTTATGGTCGCATTTTAGCGCGGAGCTACTGCATTGCTGCATTGTACTTGTTATTTATTGTATTACAGATCTTCCATTATAGTAGACCAATTCACTTAAAAACGTTATGCACTTTGTGATAAACTGACTACAAACACTTTCTACTGGTAAATGTCTTAACGTTTCCTATTTCACAAAAGCAATATATGACATCAAAACATTGGTTTCAATTCACGCTACTGTATTGTTTCAATTATAATATATTATATTTGGTACGACCCTTTCCAACAAACTTTATTTAGAGGTAGGGATTTAATTCTAATAGATAACAAGTAAAGCTTTAGGATTTATAGATACGTTTACAAGATATGAGTTTTATGTTAAGTTTTTGATGTTGTATTTTCCTGTCTTTTTTCTGTTTCTTTTTTTGTTTTGTTTTTTCTCTCTCTTGTTTTCCATATATATGCTGGTGGAAATATGTTCTTATGATAGAAACATCTTAGACATCTTTTTGCTGCCCATGTCGTTACGTACTTAAGCAGGCTATCAAAGGTACAAAATATATTAATGTATTTTTATTTTTCATCCTATTAGCCTTTACTCAAGACTTTTGTTAAAGACTGTTATCAAATAAAATATGTAGAATAAAAAATGTAATATTTCTCATGATCGTGATGAACACTTATCTCCAATATTTGTACTATTATAATTAAAAGTAATATATTGTTATTTTGATAAAGACGTCATTTATGTATGTAAGCAAGAAGTCTACTCAATAAATAAATCTTACTTCAGTCTATAGTCTTGGCGCCTTTCTTACACTTGTTTAATAAATGTATAATTACATGCAAACAAAATCGTGTCAAATATTTTGAACAGTGTTATTGATATTGAACTAGTTTTTTGATATACCATTGTATTATGTTTGTTGGATTGTCTTGAATTTGTATATATGAAATGATTTCTTGTTTTGCTCTTCATTCAATGGAGAATGAAAACATTATACATATCAAATAATATTCAACATGCACTAAATATGTTTAACAAATACATTGGTGTTAAATGAGGGAAACGTTAGATGATGTTCTATAGTAGCATTGTATGTCCGTTAAAGATGCCTGCCTCCAGCTGAGTCAAACATGTTCAAGAAAATAAAACTTTGGAAAAATGAACTATTTTTTAAGAAAAGCTAAAACATTCACTATTCAAGTAACAGTTCGCATTTTCTGCGCGAAAAATGACTGAGTTTGCAGTATTTATCACCTTATTTCTACAGCGTAACAAACGCAGTAAAAACTATTTTTGCATATATTGACCTGATGTTTTGGTAATTTCCGTGGATTATACATGTAAGTTTCATTTTCAATGTGTATATTACGTTCTTTAAAATAATTGTAATAATTGTTATTCTTTAAAATAAATTTTCAGAATTGCCGTAAAATCTGCACGAATCTTGCAAATCAATACCGCTTTAATGTAATAACGTAAAATATAAAATAATTGTACATTTTTCATAAAAACGTACTTTTAAAATTTAAAAAATTATTTGGCACATATACACATCTAATAATGCGAACACAGGCATAAATTACACATATTTGAAAAGCTATCACATGGCTAGCCTTTTAATCAGATTTATTTTCAAATTTGGTCATATTAACTTTGAGATTGTACACATATTCGTTATTCATACAGTTTAACGAGAGTTGAAGATGTATGCTTCTATGTCTAATGCAAACTAGTCATATTTATTTTGCTAGTTAATGACTGAAACAACAATCTCAATGTAGCAGTTAGTAATGTTAATCTGAAAAAGGTAATGTATTCCGAGCTGTAAAAGCTTATTTGACCGTGACATTTTAGAGAGAATGCTTGTGTGCGTGTGATCCTTATTTTAAGCTTGTATCTTAATTTCACTAAGCCTTACTACTTTTCTAATATATTCAATATTTGTTACCTCTGTACGTATAAAGAAATCATAAAAAACTAGATAGATTGAACATATTTAATAAATTTATAATTTCATTTTTTATTTTAGAATAAATAATGAACCGATACCTGTTTATTATTATAACAATTATCATATTCAGGAATACTGACATTAACGAGATTAAGGGACGTTTGTCTAATAAAATAGAGAAATACAGAATCCCTAAAGAAAGCCCAACACGGCAAAATTTAAAATGTTGCAGGCTCGGTTTGATTGAGCCTGTTCATTGACGGTACTGGAAAGTGCAAGTTACCGCCCACGCCCCCTAGCACCGGCTTAAGCAGAATTCAACATTTAAACATGAAATAGTAAAATTTTGAATTTAGAAACATCCGCAGATGTGTTCATACGGCAGTTATCATGGAACCTTCAATGTGACACTTCCGTGCCATTCCATGAAAAGCGGCGTATGGTCCCCAAGTAATAAAAAGCGTGTGCCCTAAACGAGAAAACAATGGGCGGAACTAAATAAAATGGAATTTGGAAAGGGGATCAGAGGTTATGAAGCCTGCGTATCACAGTTAAGACGTCAAAAGACAAATTTAAAAAGCAGGCAACATATCCTAAGGGTGATTAAAAACTGATTTGAAAATACTTCAAAAGCGTAAGCAAAAATGGTCCATTAAATTACAAAACTTTCCCCTTCAATTAATGTTTTTTAGTATAGGACTATGAACAAAGATTTATCACCATAAATTTTATTTAGTATACAGCAGTTAAGTGAAAGACTCACTTTAATGATATGATCAACTATAAGAAATAAAAAATACGCATCTACCTGTATTTTATCAACGTTCGTAAAATATAGGACAACTCTGAGGTATATATGTATGTAAATTTGATTTTATCTGAGTAGATATAGGTATCATTTAAAAGCTTTTACTTCCTAAAGTGTTTCTTTATGTGATCTTTATCGAACTTAAATATTTACCATTGCCTACAACTCATTTAGGGCTTTTGATTTCGTATTTAGTATGAATTATGTCAGTATCATCACGATATTTTGCTTTGATTTTTAGATTAAAGGCATATGTCTATTTATTGCGATAGGTAATTATGCCAATGGCCAACATGTGAATTGTTGGCCGCTTCTGTATTATAAATGCCACACATGCATGACTGTATAACAACCTGTAAGTTATCCAACAAAAATAATGAAATATTTATGTTTGAGTTCCCTCTCGTTTACAATGTAATAATGAAGTTTTAGAATATTGCCTCCTTACCATGTTTACAGACATTTTTTTTGCTTTAATTCAAATTTAACTGTGTCAAAAATAAAAAAATAAAATAAATATCGAACCTTTTCCGTATGAAATTTTATATATATGTTTTATGTCACACAACGTGACTTTCTGAATAACGTTTTAATTTTAGGAAAGACAATGGTGGCTTTTGATAATGTGTGCTTCTGGTGACACTAAACTGGCAGCTATGGATAACACGGCACATGTGAAGAAGCAAGGTCCCAATATATCACCCTTGCTTCTATGCTAGATAGACGTTTAGTACAAGAAATACAAAAAAAGAATTGAGACAAATAAAAATGAAAATTGTTTTGTTCGTATTTGTTTAAGAAATAGAATAGAAAACTTGTATCTATTGTTTACAAGTGGATTATGTCAGAAGAGGACGATCTGTTAAATCTGCATGCCTCCGCATGTGCCAAAAATAATCAACATTAAAAAGAGTGTACTAAAATTTTAAGAAAAGTAAATCTATTCACAATTAAGAAATAAATTACATTTTATATGCAATTAATGACTTTATCACCATATCTTTACTGCGTGACTAACGCAGTAAGGTATAGTTTTGTGTATTCTGGCCTACTTTTGACAATGTTCGTAGATTTTAAGTTCCATTTGCAATCTGTAAACTAACTTCTATTTTTCTCTTGGTAATATTTTACTTTTAATAAGATTTTATATGCTTTCATGAAAATTAGCATGAACCTGGGGTGTTATGGCTTTTTATACACTAAAATAATATAATAATTTATACTTTCACTAATATTTGATGTTAAATATAATCATTTTTGAAAACAGAAATGAGCGAAACCTAATATTAACAAATGAAGATTAATATAGTCATGGTAGTACTAATTGGTTGCCATTTATGAAGAAAAAAAATCCTGTACTCCAACTTTTAACGTATTCAATCTAAGACATTTGAACAACTTGCTAAAATTGCCTATAGTCCTACTAACTTTCGCTAACAACATATTCAACTTAAATAGTTCTATATACATGTATCAGCTTCTATATAATTAAATTAACATTATATCAGAGAATATGTTACAGCAATAGGTTTTTAAGTATAACAACAAACAAAAAATAAAAAATAAACACATTCACATGTTTGAATGCTTACATATTTCAATTTCATGTAAGCTGTCATACTGATAATGTTATGTAAATATTGAGGTTAAGATGCCTAGGTATAGTCTGATTTTATTGACCTGTCAATTTTGAATACATTATAGCACTCATTTAAATATTCGATTTCACTTCGGTTCTGTCCGTGTAGTTTACGAGAATTAATATGGAGTAAATAACTAATGTTTTGAAAAGTCACCAGCTTAATACATAGGCCATGTGAAATCCGCGATAGCACAGACAGTAGAGTGAGTGTCTAATATATTATGGGTCTGTAGTTCGATCCCTACTTTTGCCGTTGTTTTAAGGCCTACTCTTTTTCTTTATTTTTGCAGTATATTTTCATGAAAATGGCCAAGTGCTTCCAATATTGTCTACACATACATGTATATGAATCAACTAAGAAACATGGTCTCAATTTGACCTGTGTTTAACGCCATTGAAACTACATTTTCTAATTTTAATCCGAATTCCTTATAAATTTTAATTCTTAAAGCATGTTATTTAAAAGGATTTTAATTGCTAAACATATTAAATCAAAACGAACAACATAACAAGCAATTATAGTTCCGATAATGTTGAAAATAATTATAAGAAGAAGAAGAAGAAGAAGAAGAAGAAGAAGAAAACCCAAAAAAACATTAGAGGCACTCGGTCTCGATCTCACAACACGTAGGACACTTAGAAATCATTAACCTGTAGCTTACCCTATTCCGCTATACCGCTCAGTATAATTGTTTCATAGGCACAAATTATATTTAATCAAATCTAACTGAGTACATCTCACGGAAATTACCGAAAATCTTTCGAAGATTAATATTTTGTGTGCATTGACCGTGTAATTAGTATGGAATTGACAGGTTAATAAAACCAAACAATATTTAATCTAGTATCACACATTTTATAAAAATGAAATTTAAGCTACGTAAAAAAGGTAATACAGATTAAATATTGCTTTCATTTAAACCCTTGTCTCACCAGGCCAGCGTTCTCACAGCGCCAAAAGAAAATTCAGAAGGCAAGAAGATCGCAAAAATCGCCTTAACATCGCCAAAAGCATCGAAGTGGCATCGAATAGAACGCCGACCAACGGCGTGCATTTCTAGCCTGCTCAAAACAAACGCCGTCAATCGACGTTCTGATAAAACTGCAGTGGGATCACAGTAAGGACGCCTTAGCAATTTAGTAGCACCTCCTACAACACAACAGGAGCGCCGTGAAAGCGCAAAATGAACGCCGTAAGAACGTGGTGGTTGTCCACGGCGCTCATACGGAGACTGTGCGGCATCTCTACCGCGCTTATACTGCGCATGCACGGTTTACTATTTCAGCGCAGTGCGAGCGTATCGAGAGAGCGCTGTGTGAGCGCCGAAAAAGCGCAGTGGAAGCCAAAAATGTCAGTAGAAGCGCTGTCCGAACGCAGACAATCGCCAATACAAATTCCGTTGATGCTTCATAGCATCGCCATGATCGCCGTGAGGACGCCGTGAAGACGCCGTGAAATCTCTTTTCCATCAAAACGTTCACATTTTTATTGCCATCTCGCGGTGCTTTTTTAAATTAAACAAGACCGTGAAAGCGCAATCTAGCATGACAGGGCCTTTTAGTAAATGCTATTTTAGATTTTGAAAGGTCTTAACACAAATGCATATTTCAATTTAGAATTTTAATTTTAATTTTATTTTTATGTTATTCTTAGTCTGTTTGGTTGTGTTGCTTTTTATAACATTTAATTTGAAAAAGAGAAAGTTCCGTATCGAGAGCCAAGTTTAATTACAATGGATTTAAGTGAATAAATGGCATGGTTTATTTGTCAAACCATCATAATACACATGTGTATTGTTAACTGTTTTTGTCCCTTTTTATTTTAGTTTTGTACAACTTCGACAGGCGTGGAACTATTTGTGTTGATATTTTTGTCTATGGACCCGATTTTTATAAATTAATCCCTTCGATTTACAGCTAATAATAAATTCGGAAGCAAAAAATCCTTCCGAATTCTATTATGTAAAGTCGTAAATTTGTTTCTCATTCGGTGATTCGCAGTATGTCATATTAATGGATGAGAACGGGAACAAATTTCTGTATAAAAAACAAAATGATAAATAAACTTAAATTTTGTCATTTATTTCTTACATTTGTATCATCTACATGATATTATTAATTATTCTGTAGTTATGTATGTATTTATTGTTGAACATGAAAGCTATAAATAGATATGACTTTCACATTGTGAAAGTCCGAATATCTATTTACGGTCATTTGTTTCGCGCTATGGTAATAAATAACGAGCTGGAGAGTTTTGCAGGAAATGAAATGCAAAAATATTCAACCATAATCATTTTTGAGATAATAATTTGCTATTTATCATACAGATGCAATTTACGTTTAAATAGCTAAAATTAAAATCATGATAAATAAGTCGTATAAGGTAAATGCAAGTTTTGATGAAAAACGAAAATGATATTGGTGAAGTTAATATAGCCAAAGGAATAAAATATGTTTAAATGGGGAAAAATCAGAGGGGAATAAGGCAATGAAAACTCAAGGGGTTTGAATAACGGCCGGAAAATGGGAAAGCATGTCATACAAATACCGTCCGACAGCCGACCAGATATCGCACGTATACTTAACCGTCACCGTGCGATTGTTGCAAACAGGCCAGATAACGGAAGGTAATTGGACATTTATCGCACACTAGTCTGCCGGTTACCTTAAGTATATCGACCAGTATCCATAAAGAAGATGCCAAGGGTTTTCACCGGGTGACCGGGCGAGTACCCTTCGGACACCGTCCGAATATCTTATGGACAACAGAGGGAGAATGTCCGCGCACTTCTTCACGGACATGATTGAAATCTTTTTCTCCTATCTCAGAGTATCAACGGTGTCCCATCGATTCCTCGTTATCGACCGGTTCCCGCTTGTAATGTGACGTAGGCATAACTAATTAACAAACCGTAACAAAGGTAAGCGCAGTCATTAAATATTTACTGCGAATCATTATTCGCGCAACTGTTACATTCTAATTACGGCGTAACTTTTTCACTTGATTTAACATAAAACCTACGTAAGCACACATACATAACCATTTTTTTGTGCAATGGTATTCTGTATATATTAAACGAAAAGGCACCATTTCCGCGAAATGGACAGTTTATATCTACCAAATAATCACATATATATTACTACTAGGAACACACAACTATTCAGATTATACGAGGATTGACTGGTTTAAAACATTCGGTTATCATGCAATATATATATATAACAATATACATGTATATACGTTTTGTAAAACAAATGTAGTTAAATTGTGGATAAAAATGAAACACAAGTTTGCTCCAACTTTTATAATGTCTATACATAAGCATGCACAAAATGATTTATTTTGTTTTATACTCGTAGATTGTTATCATACTATAACTAAGACTCAATGGTCTTTTAAATACAGAAATACCGCTTCAAACAAATGGTCATCCTTAGGGTGAGTTTTGAAGGCAAACAATAAAACGTGTATTCCTTAATGGTGAACCCAGATCTTCTCAACTGATTGCAAATACTATAAATAATAAAGAATGTCTCATGTCTCTCAGGGATATAGTGCATATTAGCAAGCCGAAGTGATAGCAATCCGAGGTGATTATTTCATTTCAAAGGAGTAATAACACAAAGCAAAAAGCATTATAAAGCCAATTTGACACCATGTTGATACTAGTAATGTAGGAAAGGAAGAGCTATGTTGATATAAATTACTTGCTTTAGATGTGCTGTTTATTTTCAATTCTCTATATATCCTAATAGATATACTAATTTTGCATTACGATTATTTTACCTAATTTGAAAATTCTTCAACTTATTAGAAAGACATGTCTCCTTATTATGAATTAAACGAAACTCTATTATCCTTTTCACCATACCTATCACATAATTAAGATACACTTTCACGCTTTTGAGTCTAACCCATACCCTTTTTAGCTCACCAGAGCCGAAGGCTCAGGGTGAGCTATAAGTATCAAAGGGTGATGCTACGGCGTCCATCTTCCGTCGTCAATCGTCTTCTTCTCTGAAACTACAAGGCAGATTTACTACAAATTTGGTCTGCAGCATCCTTGTGACAGTCACACTTGGATTTGCTCATGTCATTCCAATTTGCCCCTTTTAGGGATCAGCAGAGCTAAAAATAGAAAAAACTTATAAACATCTTCTTCTACAGAACTAATTGATGGATGATCACCAAACTTTGTCTGTAGCATTCTTATGTAGTCTTTTATTAATTTTGCTCATATAAATTTGATTGGCCCCTTTAAGGGGTCACTAGGGCTAAAAATAGAAGAAAAAAACAAACCTTTAAACATCTTCTACCACAGAACAAATGGATTGATGATCACCAAACTTTGTCTGTAGCATTCTTAGGTAGTCTTTTATCAAGTTTGCTCATATAAATTTGATTGGCTCCTTTTAGGGGTCACTAGGGCTAAAAAAGAAAAAAAAACCTTTAAACATCTTCTTCTACAGAACTAATTGATGGATGATCACCAAACTTTGTCTGTAGCATTCTTATGTAGTCTTTTATCAAGTTTTCACATATTTATTTGATTGGTCCCTTTTAAGGGTCACTAGGGCGAAAAATAGAAACAAAAACATTTAAACATCTTCTTCTACAGAACTAATGGATAGATGATCACCAAACTTTGCCTGTAGCATTCTTAGGTAGTCTTTTATCAAGTTTGCACATATTTATTTGATTGGTCCCTTTTAGGGGTCACTAGGGCTAAAAATAGAAAAAAAACATTTAAACATCTTCTTCTACAGAACTAATTGATGGATGATCACCAAACTTTGTCTGTAGCATTCTTAGGTAGTCTGTTATCAAGTTTGCTCATATCTATTTGATTGGCCCTTTTAGGGGTCACTAGTCTAAGGGCTAAAAATAAAAAACCTTTAAACATCTTCTTCTACAGAACTAATGGATGGATGATCACCAAACTTTGTCTGTAGCATTCTTGGGTAGTCTTTAATCAAGTTTGCTCATATAAATTTGATTGGCCCCTTTTAGGGACCGCTTTAGCCAAAAATATAAATACATTTAAATGTCTCTATCTACAGAACTTATCAATGGATGATCACCAAACTTTGTCTGTAGCATTTTCGGATAGTCTTTTATCAAGTTTGCTTATATTGATTTGATTGGCCCCTTTTAGGGGCCGCTTAAGCTAAAAATAGAAAAAAACCTTTAAACATCTTCTTCTACAGAACTTTTTGATGGATGATCACCAAACTTTGTCTGTAGCATTCTAGGGTAGTGTTTTATCAAGTTTGCTCATTTTAATTTGATTGGCCTATTTTAGGGGCTGCTAAAATTAAAAATAGAAATACGTTTAAACGTCTATTGTTACAGAACTAATTGATGTATGATCACCATACTTTGTCTGTAGCATTATTTGGTAGTCTTTTACTAAGTTTGCTCATAATAATTTAATAAGCCCCTTTAATGGGGCCGCTTAAATTAAAAATAGAAATACCAAAACTTTGTCTGTAGCATTCTTGGGTACCTTTTTTTATCAAGTTTGCTTATATTTATCTGATTAGCCCCTTTTAGGGGCCACTAAAGCTAAAAATAGAAAAAAAATCTTCGAACATCATTTCCTACTGAATTAATCGATAGATGATCACCAAACTTTGTAACATTCTTAGGTAGTTTTTCATATTAATGTGATTAGCGCCGTCTTAGCTAAAGCTTAAATGCCCCAGGTCTTGGCATTTCTTGAAATTATTGCTTTAACATATTCTATGTTTAAATTTATTATTAGGAAATATTGACATTCCAACACTGATAAGCAATTGTTTTCTGGTGAGCGACTCAGGGCCATCATAGCCCTCTTGTTCTATGTTTTTTCCAGATTGTCTCCAGATTTTTTTACTTAAATCCTTATTAAGAGACACAATCACGAAATTACAAGACATTGCAGGTGAAATGGTACATGCAATTCTACAGGACATATCCGTAGATAAATGAACATATGAAGCACACATAAAATAAAAATATGGAAACAAAGTGATCACTTGGAAGCATTAATCACAACAAAATTACATAAGAATTGCAGGGTCTGTTTGATTGGGTTTGTACATGAGTTTAGATAAGAAAATAAGATACGATAAAATATAAGATAATAGATTTATTTACTATAAGGTTACCTCAGATGGTCAGCCTGCCAGGTACGTGGTACAATCATGTGACACGAACGTCAAAAGGGGTCAATGATTCCTCGCGTACATCAAAATAGGTCAATGAGTCCTGGCGTGCGTATGCCACAATTCCAGTCATTAATCATAAGGGAGTGTCGATAAGTCAGCGTAATGAATTGTCCTCTGATCAAGCTAATTAAAAAATTACGGGTTAGTAAACAAGTTATGAGGACATAAAAATGCTTTAGTTTATATTGATCTAAATGATAAAATCTGTCATAATTTTTTTTTCCACATGACTGCTCTGGAACCAGAGAAGCTTTAACGAGGTGGTGACAGATCAGATGAAATAAGTTAAGATAGCCTGACACTTCTGACATAATAACGGACGAGGCAACAATGGAACTTAACCTTAGGATTATCTTCGTTATTTATATAGAACTGCTGTCTTCAACTGTTTTTGCCTACGAAAGACAAATTCAGTTTAGAACAGTTAATGGGCAATCCAGTTCGAATGGCATAAGCTGCGGTCTACGAAAAGGCGAAAATAAATACGTGGCTGTAAAAATGCCACTTGCCGATGAAAGTGAAATTTGCCATGGTTTGGAGCATGAATGGTTACATGGAAAACAGTATGACGACGGCTATTACTATGCTGAGAAGCAAAAAGTTGTAGAGAAATTCAAACCTCCTCTTTCGGTAAATGATTTAAATATTTATTTATTAATCATTATATATCCATTTGCTTCATGAAATGAGCACATAACAATGCTACTAATAAGAAGCTTCTTTATTTCTTTGAATAAAATCATTGAACTGAACTTTTTTAATTTTCTCGAAAATATAATAAGAAGTATATTGTAAATAGATATCTATATTTGTCATTTTTATCATGGTTTCACAATTTTCATTCCTGTCCTTCATGTACATCGTCTCTAAATGTGTCTTTTTGATCTGACCGACACCTTTTCTTGATAAGCTCAAATTGGCAAAGGCAATTTTGATGTAATATTATACTGATAATACAATGATCTTTTAAAGATTCTGTATGTTTTGTAATTGAGATTGCATATCACTCTTCATTGAATTATATATGTATGTAATTATGCAAATTTGTCAATTTTTAAACATGGAAGAATATGTAAAATATGTATTGCGAATATTTGTACAAATTTAAGGTAATCATTAAATTATATGCATTCATTTCTTATTGGAAAAATTGACTTAGAATTTATAGAAAACTAAATTATAATTACCTCCCTTTATTTACATGAAATATTAAATTCGGTAATATCTTTATAAATAATGTTTTTTGAAACTTACAATATCGATAAATCTTAATTTGAGCATCATTATGTGTATATAAAACCATATAAATAATGTGTTACAGGATCTTTAACACAATACAATGTTATGTCACAGATCATTTTCTTATTGTTAATCAACAAAAAGGAGCATTTTAATACTAAAATTTGTCAACAACATCATTTGAATCAAAGACTAAATATTTGAGGTAATGTATTTCTTGATCAGTACATCTGCCTTTGTAAAAGGAAAACGATAAATCCATGCTCTATATTTCAAAAGGTTTCGGTATTCTTGTATACAAAGTTTCAGTAGTTAGTATTTCAGTTTCATATACTCTTCTAATAAAGCTTGATTTTGCTCTTTATTAGAATTATTAAGAGACGATTGCCATATATTTGTAGGTTTTGATTTAACAAAGGTTGTTTTACCGTACTCGGTTTTGCTTTTTTAAAATATCTGTCTAATCCGTAATGAAATTTGCCTACTTCTTAGGAATATCCATATCCATTTAAATTCAAAGTTTGGTTAATATCTGAAATGGCGTAGTTATATAAGCTATTAGCGAGTTTATAAATAAATACATATTAAGTAGCCAAGTCAGCGTCTCGATGTTAGTTTTTGGAGAATTGTAATTGTTTGTGTATAGCCAAACTTGATCTTATCATAACACCCAACAACTAAGCATGGTGTCAAAAGAAATTTAAAATGTAATCAAACAATTAACGTCGAGCATTATAAGAACATTATAAGAAAACACTAAAACTAAAAGATGAAGATTGTCTTTAAAACGGACTTAATGGCAGTTCCATCATTAGTGGATTGAAAGTCGTCTTACTTACAAGAATCTGTAAATAATTTTGAAATGCATTTGCGGGACATTGAAAGGGAAAGCAGGGTTGGAACACATATCTTACATATTGTTTTGCCTGGACATCGATATCGAGAAATGCTCTTAACATGGACAGACATGACCGAAGAACTCGCCAAGAAAGTAGACAAATATTTTTATCAGTACAGTGCACATATAAGCTAAGCTAAGTCAAAAGTTTTATTTATTTTTGTTTTTGCATGCTACAAAGTTTCCAACTAAATTCCACTTGAAGAAAGAGAAGATTCGTTCAATACCAACGTCTGCGTATTCGCGCAAGATATTGTAAAATCAGCGATACGGTCAACATTATTCATGAACACCTAATGTCTGGCTGCAAACAAATAAAGCAAAACAAGTGAATGACTAATAATCGAGAAAGCTACATTAACTGCCACATAAAGCATTTCATATGCTTTAAAGCAAATGATGATCATGCGACACAACGATACGGTAGATGTCCACCATAACAATGTACAACATAAAATGTCACGCAAAAAGGAAATTTACATTGATAATGATAGTGAAGAAACATATTTTATTATTCACACGCCGTATAATAAGTTTTATTTGTCTAAGCCAAACTGCGCTTTTGTTTCATTAAAGCACTGCCTAGCAATTTCAAAATGAACACTTGGTTACAAACATACATACTGCCATCAGCTCAGTTTTCATTTTTGTCATCTACAAACAACGGGTTTCGTACGAACCAGTACGTATCAGTACGGTTAAGTAAGGGCTAGTAGGGAAACGCTACGGTTGATTTTTCCTTAGTAAAAAAATGTTTTGAGCATGTTCAAAAATTGTCAAGGATCGCGTCAGATCGACAAAGACTACTACTGACCAGTAGATGTAGCTACGGACGATGTCAAAATTAATCCGTGGCTCTTCCATGGTCGTCTTCCGTAAATATGTGACCGGAGTATAAGACATTCCTGTAATTTAAAAGGACCTTTAGATATTATAACTGAGTCATTAGCATATAACATTAGCAAAAAATTAGCATGAAACTCATCAAATTCATTATTTAAGTCCATAACTAATGTTCCATTTTTACTTTTCTGTTAAACTTTTGCTTATAAATTAGATCATTTTGAAATAATGCCAACAGCACAGGTGAGAAATTTTCACCTTGATAAAGTCCACAGCTACAGTCGGAAAACGTGGCATCTGAAACATTTTGAAAAATACGTGACTTTCTTGTTGAATACATATTCTTAACTATTTTAAAAATTAAACTATTTATCAATTTACATTTAACAGATCCAGTTAAAGCAGCTATTATCTTTTGCATGCCGGTCCAAATTTAATCCAAACGTTAATAGGAAGGCACATTCTGTTATTTGCACTAACTTCATAAATCTCTCGACGTTTCATGTACAGAAATCATGTACCGGATACACTAAATGTGTACCCCATTCTGCTAAGTAAACATAATGTGAACATAGGGAAAAGCGAGAAAACAGAGTATGCACATTACTACATGAATTTGCCTACCAAGCAATGTCCGACCTAGACAAAAAGTGCATTTTTACTTAAAAATTCTATCATTTTTGTGTAAACTGGTACAATATTGTACGTGTTTGGAAACAGAAATCATATTTGAGCAATTTATTTTCAAAATTAACAAAGAGCTGGGACTTAAAATGAGACTGAGTGAAAGTTCCGCTTCTTTATTTATAGTATATATTGATGAAATAAAAAGAACCATGCACCGACTGCCTGTTGTATGCACATCATCATTTCGGTATTGATTTTGTTTCAATTTGAAATAACTCGAAACCCAACGCGAATTAATATACTCATTTACTTTGGGATATTTTGTCAGAGTGATAACGTACCGCGATACCGCTAATGCACAGTTTTGTCATGTGCTAAGAGTTCTCTCCCTTTCAGAAATAAATGTGAAACTGACGTCAAAACGACTGAAAAAATAAAAAAGCATTTTGTTTAGTATGCTACATTTTGTAAAAAGAACGGAGAAACTGAAATATGTAACCGTGTGCGGATATGAGTCAGTGTAAATAGAAAATGTTAATGTTTCTAGTCTAGGAAAAAGTGTAAAAAGTAGCTAGTGTACTTAACATAACCATGATTACAGAAAAATTAATTCAGTCATAGCAAAACTAGCATTTCACTGCTGACGGTATTGTTGCATGTCTGATATTTGATATAAAAAAACAACATTAAGGACATATATTAACATATAAACCTCTTGCCAAAATAATAATAAAAATATAAAAAAATCTAATTGAATTTTAGACATAACATAACCATGATTACAGAAAAGTTACTTCAGTCATAGAAAACTGAGCCTTTAAATGCTGACGGTGTAGTTGCTTATCTGATATTTTATATATAAAAAACAACAAGACATACATAAACATATAAAAATCTGGAAACAAAGTGATCCCTCGGAAGCATTTATCACAACAAAATTATCAAAGAACTGCAGACTCGGTTTGATTGAGTCTATACATGAGGGGAACGAATATGTGCAACATCCCTCAGGCCCCTAGCACCGGCTTGAGCGTAACTCAATTCTCAACACTAAATAGTGCTAGCATCAATGATCCGGAAGGAACAGAAACATATAACATCACTGAAGTGAAGTACGACCTCCGGCAAAAAACTTCAGATAAAAAAACTCCGTCAAAAACTAAAAAAAAAAGCTTATTGAAAATAATAAAATGAATTTGGACTTAACATAACCATGAATATGTCACGGTTCAGAACTGTTCACTATTTAGGAGAGAGGATGTGTAAGCGGCCGGATATCTCAGTCGGTAGAGCCGCAGAATGGTATTCCGAGGGTCCCGGGTTCGAGTCCGGGTCAGGCTGCACATTTTTCTCACCCTGTGACATTTGGCGCCCAACGTGGGGCCGTGACTGACATAGCTCAGACTTTAATTTACATTGCTCTGTGACTCTGTGAAATTCGAGGACGACTTTCAATATAACAGGGGAGTATGTCACGGTTCAGAACTGTTCACTATTTAGGGGAGAAGATGTGTAAGCGGCCGGATAGCTCAGGCGGTAGAGCCGCGGTACGGTATTCCGTTGGTCCCGGGTTCGAGTCCCAGTCAGGCTGCACATTTTTTCACCCTGTGTCATATATGTTACTTTAGTCATAGAAGAATTAGCCTTTCAATGCTGACGGTGTAGTTGTTTATATGATGTTTTATATAAAACACAAAAAAGACATGTATAAACCTCCCACAATCAGCTATTGACTTATTGAATTATTATAGATCTAATTGAATTTGAAGTCTGGTAGTGAAGAAAAATCAAACAATTTAAAACTTGACAAATTATCTGCACCTCTGCCGTCAGCCATTATGACCCTTCATTTTGTTTGTTTGTTGTTAGGATTAAGTTCTACCGGTACTGTAAAAAATATACGGCTCATTTATAGCTTTACTGGTGAAAAAAGACCTATTATGCCTTTGTAGCATTTTCTAACGCAAAAGTGAACTAGCTAAATGGATAGAATTCCGTACTTCAATTTTTTTTCTAATTTCCAAAGTTTAAAGAATTTATTTCAGTAGCTGAAATATGCAAAACATTTATATGCAAAACAATAGTTTTTTTTTCAGGACTATCAATTAACAAAAATCGGTACACATTGCAATTAGCAACTTCCTTTAAGCACAAATGTGTATGTTGAGTTAGCAATCAAAACGTTCCGTTATAACCATGCCATAACTTTGAATTAATAGCTAGTAATAATAATCTTTATGACATGTATATTTAATGTAGATCTTTTAAATGTTTTATTTTAAATATTCATAATCAGTTTCAGGTCATACAAAATAATTATTTTTGGGAACTTCCATCTTCGTTCAAGGCTGGTGCCAACTTAATCGTCTACGTCTCAAGCCCAGTTTTATGGCAAAGGTGGGTAGTTTCAATTATATACTTATCTTTATTTTATATGTAATTGATATGATTGATAACAATTTTATTTGTAGTGAATTGACTACTTTAACGAATGATATATGTTATATTAAAGTTATTGTTTATTTCAGGTTTGAAATTAACCTTTATGACTCAACAAGGGACGAACACCTGGTAAATCCACCAGGATATATACCTGTAATGTATCATCTTTACTTTCGGACGGACGGCAATACTGCAGGCGTAGATACATACACACCCAGTCAAGGTTGGAATGGAGGGTACTGGACTCAACCAAGTCCAGTGCAATATGGAAAAACATACTATATCACATTAGAATCACACACAGGCTTCATTAGGGTATGTAGAAAACTTTCAACAAAAATTTATTGTTAACTACCTATTGTTCTCCTAGCCACATTAACCCAAATGTTCGCGCGCACGGACGGTCGGATGGATGGATGGATTAGTCATTTAAAAATGATATTGAATATACTATGGTTAAGAAAAATCTTTGACAATGTTTCAGTATACATTTAATCATATATACCAATTAACATGAAAAACCTTAATATATTTCAATAACTGATCTGACATGAAGGCAGAAAGTCGGTCTAACATTAAAACATACGCTATGATAGCCTACACGAGAACATATTTTTAAATGAAGACACTTGTTAAAGAATAATTTAAAGGAATAAATGAAACCATTTTGAAAATACAGTCTGACTCTTAATTCATTCTTTGATTTACAGAGCGTTTAGTAATGCATGTATATTTTTATAGCATAGTATTAATATTTACATAAACTAATTACTTCGGACTTTTTTTCTGTAATAATTTCAATCACTTTGATCATACACGGTTAAATGCCCAGAGAGGGTAAAATAGAGTAAACATTACAATAAAAAACAACTTGTGTCTCATTAGTAACACTAAGCTGACATATATGTTCATCGAAAAGTATCCTATAAGAACCCTTTTGCAAGTTCTAGTCAAAGGTGTGTGTGTGTGCGTGCGCGCGTGTGTTGGTGCGCGCGCGCGCGCGTGTGTGTGTGTGTGTGTGTGTGCGCGCGCGCGGAAAAACGCAGCACTCAATCTTAACTTATAAAGCTTCTTACTGAAATGGTTTTTTCAAGTATCAGAAAACCGATAAAATTTGTGTTCATTAAGAACTCTATGTGATTAACTAGCAGCCCATAATTAATTAATTCAACTAGAGGATACATAGCTGTTTGAAAATGATAGTATCGCTATAAATTATTTTAACCAGTATTGATCGTATCCTTTAATAGATCTTATTATCAAAAGATTTCTACCATACAAGTACTTTATTTAATTCCATATATTGATTTACAAAATTTAAAACCCATTATTGTTTCATTTTCTACATAATTGAAATAAAATGTTCGAGCGAACCTGCTGAGACTTATCAAAAATAGCCATATCGTCTGCAACAAGCAAAATGATGAAACACAAATCAAATAATGAAATACCAAAATCAGTGTCATCTCCTTTAAAAATGTTATCTTATATCTTATAAAAAGGAAAGAAAAATAATATTGGTAAATTGTTTAGGATAAATTCGAGCCCAGCAAAATATTGAAATATATAGTAATAGTATGAAACTGTTTCACAAGTGGCTTCACAGTGGCGTCTTTAATATTGTATGTATTATGCAATTTAAATAAATCTTGCAGTGCTTAAAACATGAAGCATTGGATGTCATTCAAATCGCAATAAAGGCTTCGTTTTTTGTGATCATAATTATTTACATATATAGGTTTTTTGTTGAAAATTAATGTACTAGCACTAAGTCGAAAACCAAATTGAGCATCATAGGATAAATTCTCTTGACCAAAATTCACACCCTATCAAAATAATCAATAAACATTCTGCGTTTGAACCGCGTAATGCTCGAATGGAAATAATTATTGAATAAACTTATCAAAAAATAATCGTGTCTATTTCTATAGTAAGAAAAAAAAAAACAAATCCATATCAAATGCACATTTTAGTCCGTATTGTCTTGGTTAATTTTTCCAAAGTTTAAATTATCCATATCAAATGAAAATCTTTCTCCGCATAGCCTTGTTTACTTTTTCCAGAGACTCCATTGTCCATATCAACTGCATATCTTACCGGATATAGCGTTGTTGTTTTCCAAAGTCTCAATTATACATATCAAATAAATATCATACCCCGTATGACCCTATTTACCTTTTCCAGAGTCTCAATTATCCATATCAAATGCATTTTTTACCCCCAGTAGCCTTGTTTACTTTTTCCAGAGTCTCAATTGTCCATATCAAATGAATTTTTTACCCCATATAGCCTTGTTTCTTTTTCCAAAGTCTCAATTATACATATTAAATGAATGTTTTGCCCGTATAGCATTGTTTTCAATTCCTAGAGTCCTAGAACTCAAATCACTTTTTTACAAAAAGAAACAAAGTTCTGACAATGTCATAAAAAGTTGTTTGAAAAAAAAAATCATAATATAATATTGTTGAAAACAATACTGATTCTGTTGGACACGTTAACTATTTCAACTCAAGCTTGAAATATTGTAAGGTACATTATCTAATTTACTGACTCTGAAATACGATCCCGAAATTGTGGCATACCGAATCACGTGTAGTTGTTACAAACAAAAAATATTCAAAAAATATATATATACAAGTTCTTTACCAATAAACTGATTATATTTTGTAGGAAAATAAATGCGCATTTGATTCTCCTTTCAATCACCTTTGCAACAAGGTTAAAGTTAACTAGTTTAGTTTATATCAAATATTGAGAACAACGATACTTTATTTTGTAAAGCGAAGTGATACTACCAAATATATAATTTTATGTTTTTGCCCTAGAATTTTATTTATGTGCATATTTTTATATTGTTTATAGAATATATACATGTTCTTAGCTTGTTTATGGTAATCGGCCGACGTGAAACATTCATTTAGAAAAGCAAGGGAAATATAATTAAACAGTAAGGACAATCTAAAAGAAGTATCTGTCAAATATAACATAAAATTAACCATTTAGCATGTAGTAAAGGGAGCATTCAGTTCTGTGTTAATTTTATTCCTTTACCATACTTTCATTTCAGACAATGGTAGATGGTATTCCGTACTTCGATCTTCCACATGCCACTCCACCAGAGAATGCTGCAACGATGCAAATATTTTGTTCTACGACCACGCCTCTTCTTGTTCATAATATCACTATGAATGGCCTTATTTGAAAGAAATGGCCGTTTATTTTCTATATATTCAAGCAAAATGCATGTTTTCATGGGTCTTCTTATGTAGTATTTCATTTTTAGGGCTGCATTAATCCACATTTTGTTACTACCGGACAGTCGAAAAATACCGGCTATTAAGTACTTAAATACGGATTTAAAGTAGCTTGACCACGTGGTTTTAAATGTAAATATAATATTTGATATTGTTGGGCAATGTTCACCTAAACTCATTAATTTTGGTAGATTCCGTATCTTTTTATGATTTTTTTTACTTTTCAAGTCTTGCACAAATCTTTTTGTAGTTGTCATCAATTTGTTTTTTGTTTTTTTGATATTTTTTATTTCTGTATATTATAACATTGTAACACGGGTTGATAAAGTGTGTGTTTCATTTCAAGCATTTTTATTCAATTTCATCATTTTGCTATATACATATTTTTTTCATTTCATTTATTTCAATATGTGATATCGTACAATGAGTGACTAGCATTCATTAAACATAATGATCAGAGTTTTCCAAATAAAGAAAAAGAAATCACACACGATAACATAAGAAAAAAAACTTACTCCTAATTGTCACCGATGTTAATATGTTTATTGGTATGCTGGTAAGTTATACATTAACCGTGAACCGTTGTATCAAACATGGAAATCCGTTTGGTTTCCTTTGGCATTCGATAAGTACCGACAAAAGTTTAAAGGTCATTTCATATTCAAATGTTTCAAAACAATAATGTAAAACGAATATATATTTGACACACAGAAAAAAATGAAGTTTATTTTGGTAATATTATCATTGAAAGACATATTGTACTTTCGGTTTCTACAATAATGGTAATTAGTATATATTAAATATTGTACTGTTTACTTTTATTTGGTGTACGTTCACTCGATAAATTGGAAGAAACAACTCCCATCATAAAATTACTTTTTTTACATTCTTGTTTCTTAGTGTAGGTTAGACCGTATTCGTTCTATATTTACATGTTCTTACTTTTGTGTCCGAGGTTTTGTCCGATGTTTGACGGAAAGGGCCGAGAAGTTGCGATTGATTAGCGGGTAGTTATTTTTGTTTCAGACTCATGTGTCATCAATATATTTAAAATCTATTTACATCTTTATTATTCTAAGTGAAAAAAGGAATTTACACATTGCAAACGGAACTTACAATCCACATAAATTACCAAAAATAGGTTTAGTGGTTTGCTGGGCTGCTTGTCGGTGGCCCTGTGCTCGATCCTAATTTTTGTTTGGGGATTCGTTCATTGAATACCACCCTTTCGTTCAATATTTTATTATAATACCGATTTATGGTTAGATTGTGATAGAGCTGCGGTTTATACCTTAACCAAGAATACATTTAGCGTTATCTATTAATATGGAATATAAAATGCAGCCAATCTGACGTCCAAAATATATCATTTAGGTCTGTATAGAGAAAATATAATGCATAATCTTGGCCTGATGTTTAAACGATAAAATTGTCATTCCTTTAACAACCCCCCCCCCAAAAAAAAAAAAAAAAAAAAAAAAAAAACAACAAAAACAAAAAAAAGCTACATTTAAATAAAGAATCACAAAACATGCACCTGTTTAGTAAGAAGCTTGTTTTGCATTTTATTTTTCAAAGTAATATGTAAACGCGTAAAGAAATCTATAATAAAATGTCAAACAGAATTCTTCTGTCAAGAAAAATATAAGGCTACCACAAATGCCTTTAAATTCAAGCAAAGATGCACACACTTTTGAAAACTTAAAACTAGCATCAGTTTTTGATAAAAGGTTTAAGCGATCTTTATAAAATGGTGATATAAAAATGAACAATTAAAATTAGCTATTTTGCAGATGACCAGTTTCAGTAATAACAAATTTATTATTAACTTTACTTATTTTATGTAATGATAATATATTATTATGATATTAATTAACATTTTAACAGTTGTTAAATAATTTGGAATTACCAGTTGTCCTTCAAAATGGCTGTTAAACAATTTTAATTTTAGAGTTGAAATAAGATCTTATATAAAATTGAAATCATTGGGCACATAACAAATTTCATCGTTTCTTAAATGTGATATTGGATGAAAAAGTATATAAATCTTTCCTCTAAATACATTATATGTCGGAAATATATGTAATAGTTAACGAGTTATAAATATTTATTTTTGTATATTGAAATCAACTTTTATAAGAATGTTAAAGAATTTGAATGAAAAATATAAACAAAACGTTATGTCGCTTCCTACTATTTCACTGTCCGTTTCACTTTTTTCATACGGTTGTCTCATCTCATTATACGGTGATGCATATATCTGTTGCACTAAGTAACTACTGCATTCAAATTGACGAAATATTGACGTAACATCCGGTAACATCATTTTTTGAAAATCCGAGAATAAAATGTTAGATGTATGGCTCTTTAGGTCATAACAACACGACTAAAGCGTACAAATTATGTCTTTAGATTTATCTGAATATTTTAATTAAATGGTAAAAAGTAAAGAATATGCCTGTGAAAAACCTTTAACTGCTGTTTTATACATATGAATATTAATCTGAAACGTGAACTGATCTGAAAATTGTATACTTATATAATCAAACTGTAAGATATTCATCAAACTTTTAGTCAGATCTGTGTATAGATTATGTAATGGGTCCAAGACCTAGACGTATAACTGCAAGTACCAAAAGAAAGGGTTTTTCACCAGAGGAAATAAATAATAAACGAAAAGGAACAGGCAATTACAAAAATGTCAATCCACAAATCAAAACAAAACACATATAAAAAGCAATACACCTTCATCGACAATGTCGCCAAGTACAGGTACAATGACTGATTTGAGTAGTTATGAAAATTACCCATCTGCATAAAAAATCATGAAAGCGCAGGGTCACAAAATGGCGATATTCCCCCGACACTTTTTTTGCTGTGAGGCCACCGATGATTTCTCATATGCAAAGCCCAATGCCCAACATTATGTCATCACCTATAGGTACTTTGACTCGTAAACCTGGAAATCTTACTGATCAAAGTGCTGACAAAAATAAATTTCTATTGTGAAAGTGGCAATTAAATATGAAATTCAAGAATAAGTAAAAATATATGATGCAGAAACCAATGTAGAGATTAAAAGTGAAATCGACTGTCTGAAAAAGAAACTGAAATGCTTAAAAATAAAAACACTGACCAAAACAAAAATAAGAAGAAGCTAAACAGTACAGCAGAATAAACAATGTTAGAATCAGCAACTTTAATGAAGAACAAAGTGAAAATGTTATAAACATTGTTTTGGAAATTGCTGAAAAAGTGGTGTGAATATCACAAAATCAGATATTGATAACTGCCAGGGGGGAAAAAGAAAAAAGTAAAAGAGATAAGGTTATAATTGTTAAGTTTACAAATTACAGAGCAAAATATGAATTCATCGAAGGAAGAAAACAATTAAGCGAGAAAAAGAAAATGTTTATATAAAAGAAGATTTGACAAAGTATAGAAATGACTTAGCATATGAATCAAGAGTACTCAAGAAATGCGAATGCAATTATTACATGGGCTTTTAATGGTTTAATAAACATACAAACAGAACATGGACTGGTAAAAAAATGCCAAAAAGGATCATCTTATGATGTACAAGGGAAATGAACTAAATAAAAACATGAATTGTGTGTTTTTAAAATCAAAAACAAGATAACTTGATATATCCTAATGTAATGTGTCTAAAAAACCACTTATGATCTTAGACTTTAATGCAAAGTAATCTTTAGCAGGCTAGCATGTGACTATAATGAGACACTCGAAGTTGATAAAAAATGTATATATTTTCATGCATGTGTTTGTGTATGTTTTATTTACTGTGTGTAAGTGTGTATCTTTTTCATGTGCGTGCGTGCGCGTGTGTTTGTGTATATATATATATTATAAATACAGTGTGAAGATCACAAAGCAAGTGGGTTGGTAACAAAACTATTCATTTTATATGTTTTAAGTAATGTGTATCGAGGTAAGAAAACAAAGATACGAGCGAGTCAATACACATGGCAAACTTGCAACTGCGCTGCGATTAATCTTTTACATGTATCTCAAAAATCTTATCTTGATAAGCATTTGTTAAGATGTTATTGAATGAAATAAACTTCTCTGAATTTGCATTTTCTATTCTTTTATTTGAACGGAATCAATCGAGTATGCAAATTTCACTTTCGTTACTCTCGAGGGACCTTTCTTCCAGTCATCACGTCATTTCATAAAGTCAATTAATATATATGAGTTAAATGTCAGTTTTGCCTTCTTTATATTTGGTTTACATGTATTTGTAATGAGTAACCATTTCTTTATAGCTGGTCAATATGTCGTTGTAAAGCTTAGAATACGCTTCATATATTTGAGGAAAAAATGAGATAAGATGCGAATAATTTATAAATTCAAATATTTTAAGTATTAAGTAGAACAGCCAATATGTGTTGCCGTTAACACAAATACACCCTTTAAGCGTTAAATGACAGATCAGAATTTCAGAATTTAAAAAACAGATAAGTAACGCTTGAATCATGGGCCTATTTGCTTGCTGACAACCTGCCAGATGCATGTGAAAGATTGGCTTTATTTCATATCGTCTAAAACGTATTAAAATATAGCAATATAAATTTCTAAAATTATTATTCCAATTATTAACCTCCAATACCATTATGTCTCCATCATATCTATGTAATGAGCATTTTACCAAGTAAAATACTAAATGAAAGGAAAAAGAATAAACGTAAGAAACCCCTGTCTGATGTAGCGAAACTAAATAAGGAACAAAACAAAAATCCATGAAATTGAATCCAACCGGTTAGACGAGTATTTAGACAACCTTATTCTAAGGAAGCCAGATGGAAATGATTATGAACCTTCTACTATCAACATCGGCTGCAAACTCCACAGGCAGGAATATCCCCACACAATTTTCTCAGAGCAATGGAATATTTTTAAAACTAAGCCGAAATGCACCTTATGGAACACAAAAATCGCTTAAAAGGCTAGGAAAAAGAAATAATCAACTGAAGTCAAGACCAATATCTGACCAGGAAATCAACATGCTCTACGAAAAAGGCATTCTTGGTGCCGGTTTTTCTAAGGCATTATTGAATACAATCTGGATCAACTGTAAATTGTATGGTCTCAGAGGGACGAAAGAAAATTATGATTTATGGAATAGTAAATTTATAAATAAAGTTGCATGATTTTAAGATGATAAAGTCTTTTAAATGACACTGTCAAATTTCTAACTGAATTAGAAAAAAAAACTTGGTTTTAATGAATGACAAATGAAAAATAAATTTAATATAATAGACAAATCATTCACAGATTTTGATTTTACAAGCCATAAATCTACGAATAATGTCCCCGCTGAGATTTGATCTCCTCTTTTATATGTCATACAATAAAGAGGCATTGACAAGAGCTTTGTAAAAGTAAAAGATGCGTCGTCAACGACGTTAGGAAACGAGAAATGACGTGCACCGTGTAGACCATAATCATGTTGTTTTTCTTTGACTTCTTAATTTTTCTAAATTATTTTCTAAGAATAAACTGGACATGTGCAAATACATGATTGTGTTTTTTTGTATACCGTATAGCATTAACAACAAAACTCGATTTTGGATTTATAGTTTATCCGGGCTTCGTGATTGATATTTTGTCCTCTTAACATATTCCATTATAATAGATGTGACATAAATCGCTTATATTCATTTGAAGACGTATCCAATCAATACATTCTAACAGGTACTTTTAGATAGAGTCGATGTTGCTGCAATTTTTATGTGGGTTTAAAAAATATATATACATACAATATAAAGAAAGCGTGACGTTTCCTAATGATCACATCAGGCCATCACATAAATCCGATGAATCGGCTTATGAATATTTAAAAGATAAAACCAAAACGCCAGTGAGTTGGAAACAAAACTATTCATTTTATATGTTTTAAGTCATTCCTATCGAGACTAGACAACAAAGATACGAGCAAGTCAATACACATGGCACACTTGAAACTGCGTTGAGATTAAACTTTTACATGTATCTTAAAAATCTTATCTTGATAAGCATTTGTTAAGATGTTATTAAATTAAATAAACTTGTCTATGTTTGCATTTTCTATTATTTTATTTGAAAAGATTCAATCAAGTATACAATTTTCACTTTCGTTACTCTCGAGGGACCTTCCTTTCTTCAAGTCAACATGTTGTTTCATAAAATCAATTAATATATATGAGTTAAATGTCAGTTTTGCTTCCTTTATATTTGATGTACATGTATTTGTAAAGAGTAATCGTCCCATTATAGCAGGTCAATATGTCGATGTATAGCTTCAAATACGCTTCAAATGTTTGACGAAAAAAGGAGATAAGATGCGAATAATTAATAAATTCAAATATTTTAAAATAAGTAGCGCACTAAAACGGTGTAGCCGTTAACACAAATACACTCTTTAAGCGTTAAATGACAGATCAGAATTGAAAACAAATAAGTAACGCTTGAATCCTGTGCCCTTTTTGCCAGCTGTCAAACTGTTAAATGCTTGTGAAAGTTAAGCTTTATAATATATCGTATAAAAAGTATTTAAATATAGCAATATGGATTGCTAAAATTATTATTCTAATTATAAACCTCCAATACCGTAATTTCTCCAGAATATCTACAAAATGAGCATGTTACCGGGTAAAATGCATTAAACTATTTTTGTCAAATATCTCATTACAAAAACGATGTTACGCAGACTGTTTTCATCATCATAACAGTAATATCTTTTGTCTGAATATTCTATCATTTGGATTTTAATCTGATTGAAATTTACAAAATAATTTTAGATATGAAGAGCATCAACAATAAACATGACACAACCGTGAACAGGTTTCATTGTATACATATATGTAAATTATTTTCTTATCATCATTTATATTTTATTTATTTGTTTCTTTTTTCAACAATGGAAATTCAATTAAGTCGTCTGCTCTGAAAAACAACACGCTGTGAATGTACAAAATTTCAATTAGGAGGGACTACACTGAGATTTACGAATCGAGGTACTAGAAATATCTTTTTAATATTATTTCATGAAGGCCCTTGGCCAATATCGTGTGTGCAAAATTTCAAAATATTCACTCGCTCTGTTTTAATTAATAAGACTAGAAATACTTTAAGAAACGATTCCCTATTAAATTTTGAATATATTTCTGTAATAACCTTTGCATTTTATTTCTGTTTCAAGTGCACCCAAGTTTATCTATGTTAGAATTTTAATTTTTTTATGTCAGACTTTTGGCTTTTGGACCTCAATATTATATAATCGCTTGTTGACTTTCATAAATGCAACGCCCCTCTATGTTAAAGACACATTCTTGAATAATGATTGCTTGTGATTCAGTGATTTAAATAAAATTACTCGATTGCAATGTGTTTACTTCTTTAGGATGTAATGCACAAACAGCGTTGGAGTTACAATAATATTGCAAAAGTGGAATGCAATCGCAGATGGTATTTAACACTTTTATGAACGATAACACAAAAGTGTTATATGGGTACATTTACAACTGATATGCTTAAATATACTTCAAAATACACTTCATTTCCTTGTTTAACTTCCAACATCCTCTTGTATTATACTCAGACAAAGCCTATAAACAGGTAAATAAATGTTTTTATGAACAAAAAGATATTTCTAAATAGAAATTAATATTTTTTGCAAGGAACTTTTGCATTATTACAATGAAAATAATGTAGTAAGAACAATATTTTACAGATAACCAATTTTGAACTAGAGTCTTGTGAATTTAGAAATACATACAGAAACAACAGTCATTTATCTAGTAACAGCCCATTTTAGAGGTTTTTTTAAGTTTAAAGTTGTTTAGCATGTGAGCCATGAGTTAATTCACGGCTATAAGTTTTTGCTAATTTTAACCGGCCAATAAAATCCGAAGTTCAACTTTGTGGTACCAGTTTAGTCCCTTGCAGTATTTTGTGGACCCGAACTAAAGTTAAGCATCCCTCCTTTTCCACCGAATATGGTGAAAAAACTAAAACCTGCTGTACCTGAAACAGTTGTCGCCCCTCCTTTATTTTTGTTGTCATTTTCCCCATCTACATTCGATGTCCCTTTTTTATTTCCCTGGTTTACTCCTATGTTTTCTATAACACCAGTTTTTACTCACTTTGGTATTATATTTTTACTGCTCTTTACCTATCTTAATTAAAGTTATTTTTGTAAGATGTAAAGGCATTCTTCATTTCTTAACTCTACTTTTCTTTTTCCTTTTTTACTGTTTGCTATTTCCCCCTAAACTATTCAGCCTTTTACTTTTCCCATGATCAACGAAACTTTGCTTTTCCCCAATTTCGGATTTAGTCCTGACACCTCTTTTTCAACATTACACCTGAGATTTCTTACTAACTTTTGCCTTTTTCTTACTTGACACTTTATTCATTGAATTTGCCTTTTGTATGTTTTTAACCTTTTCTTTTTTAAACTATTGTTTTTGTTTTGGTGTGTATTTTCCTTCACTTCACTTCTTTTTACATTCAACAACTATTTTCCCTTTCTTTTAATTTGACTTTTTTGTCTGCCTTTTGTTCACAAAGCTGCTGTTTGAGGATTTACTCCTCTTTCTCTCTTACATGAACATGTAAAAAACGAAGGGCCCCTGTTATCTATTTACATCGTTTTTGCTAATTACTGTACACGCAATTTGTTCGTGTGAGGGTTCCGTGGAGACTCGGCTTGAATATAACACCAACAATTGTTGTTCTTGTTACTTTTGTTTATTTGTTTATTTTACGCAGTTACATAATGTAATTAAATTGATATGACATGCATCATACTTTACACTGTTGTTGGTAGTGTAATTTTCATACATTTGTTATTATTATACATTTGCTAAATGTTACATTTATATAATTATTATTTATATACACTTGTTTGATATATACTTTACATTTATAATGCCATTGACTTATGATTAAACGTCATGCTTTTTAACAATTAATCCTTTGCAGGACTTATTTCCTACAGTATGGATATAAACGCTTTTCAAGGCATGCCATTGATTTACCCTTTGGTGTTATTTATAACTTAAGTGGCAAAATAAGGTATTAGTTAGTTCGGAGATGACTTCAACATTTTCAGAAGGATTATGAGCCAACATGTTATTAAAGAACATTGGTCTGAGCGGTGTTTATCGGCTATTTAAAGCCGGCTTGGAGTTTTGATGCGAAGGAATTGACCGGCCCGAGTGGTTTTTTTTTGCATCAAAACGACGAAATTGAAACTTAATAAGTTGTTATGTAATACAACATGAATATTTTTGTTTTTGGTTCTTGATGACATAAATATCTTCCTGGTCATGTGCTTTGCTTGCAAATCTGTACTTTTATTTTACACCAGTTTACAAAAGACATTTGCTTTACTTAAACTGCAGTATTTAATCGTTTCACTGTAGCCACAATCCATTGTAACCATTTGACATCCAGCTACAAGCACAAAGTGCATAACCCATGGATCGTGCGTGTATAACTTCTGTCGGGGAGGCAATAGTTGTTCCATAATTAATGCATTGTTGCTTAGCTTGTTCAAAAGTCATACTGTAGCGCCCATATTGACCAGTCGCGTGAAAAACTGAAAAAATATAGAAAAAGTTTAAAACAAATATGAAATACAGAAGTGATCTGATTACAAATAATAGGGTCAATCGTGAATACTTTCATTTTGTAATCAAAATATTTTCTTCTGTCGACACACACAAAACACACACATGCACGCGCGCACACAGACACGCACACACAAATTAAAAACGTTCGTTCCTCTGAAAATACCATTTACGCGGTCGCAAAAGCGACACGGGTTTGTGATGAATATGTAATGTTAGCTCTGAAAAGTGAATAAATAAATAAAAGAATATCTGTGTTTGATATTTTGATGGTTACGAATATGAAAAGTTTAAAACTTGTTACCTGGATATCTCATCTTTGTCATTGTAGTCCATCCGTCAGCAAATATCAATCCATTGGGAGTACCAGGTATCTGCTGACCGTCATCAATTGTGTCATACGACGACAACATACAATTTTCTGCCGACGATTTAAATGACACCGTTATACAATCTTGCTGCATTGAACATGTTATCAAACAATGAGCAATACTGTTTGAACTGATTTCGTTAGATATAAAGTCAACTTTGAGTTTATAGTTTATCCGAGCTTTATGTTTGATATTTTGTTCCGCTAAACATATTTGCATTATTATGTATGTTACAAAAACTCGCTTATATCCTTTTGGAGACATTTCCAATTAAAGTGTTTTTAACAAGTACGTTTGAAAAGAATCAGTGTTGCTACAACTGGAATATTGATTAAAAAAATAAAGCGTGTCGATTCCGAATGATTAATCGGACCATCCTTTGTGTAGGCTTATGAATTATATAACGCATAATTTGAAAACGTAATTGGTATCAAAACAAAAGTACTTATGTTGGATGTTTTAAGTCAAGCCTATCGAGAAAGGTAACAAAAGTAAGGCTTGTCAATATACAAGACGAACTTGAAAACTTATTTTGTAATCTTGTACATGTAGTTTAGACTGATCTTTTATCGATAAAACTTTAGTGAAATAAATTTATTTCTTGAATAAAATCAACTTCAGTTACATTTTTATTGCAATTTTGTGATTTTAACTTTAGCTCATTGCTTTCGAGGAAGGAATTCCCTCACCTGCCGTTTATTTTCAGATTTTTATACAGAGTCAACATGTCTTTATGTAGAGACTTTTTGTCTAAGGCAGAAATACATGTATATTACATATAAGGGAGGTAAATCAGTAGTGCATATTCATTAGAGTTATATGTGCTGTAGAATTGTCCCTCTTAGTAACAAAGAAACAGTCTCTTGTAATTATATTATGAATGACTGCTATACTTTATTTTATGTTTTTTTTGTATTATCTATGTTATATATCTATCCAAAATGTAACGTTTCAAACAAAACGGATAAAATATCGGGGAAAGAAAGAATGAAGCTATGCCTTTTTCTGATTTACATTGAAATTAGTTATTAGCGATACTATTATAATAATTGAAGAAAAGGATATCTACCAGTCTCACCCGTTCGAGGGTTCTTCAAGATAATGACGTAACTAACGTCGCTTGGTAATGAAAGTAAATACATCATACAGGGACGTCACTCTTATAACGTTTGGAAGGAACTTGATAAGTTTTAATAGACTATGATATAGAATAGAAAGTATTGTACTAACAAAAATCAACAATTGAAAATCTTCTGAACTTAAGTCAGATTGTTTTGTAGTGTAACTGCTGAATAAATGATAGTAATAATTGTCTCCTAAGTTACATTTATTGAACTAATATGGTATTTGAATCTGTTTAAAAGTTATCAACAGGAATAATTTTGAAACATATAAATCTATAGCCGCTTTTTAGCGTAACAGTAAAATGGTTTCGGTCTTATAACAACACTGATATCAAAGTTCTCGGAAAGTCTCGGATCGCACGAGATGTGCTTTCCTTACACCAGCGCTGCAAAAGGTTACTGACATACAAAAATAACGTGTTTTTGCGAAGGATTCTCCAGGACATTGACGCAACCCGTTCCCAAAAGGTATCAAGCTGAAACAAAGCAGAAAGATGTAACAATATCATTTCTTAAGTTGTTGCAACTAATAACTTTAACAATCTCGTTTAACATTATAAGTCATTAAAAATGTGATACTTGAGGTACAGAAAGAGTTAACCGGAAAATCATTAATTTACAATTCTTTTTCTTTCTTATAATTTAAATTTTATAGGCAGATCATGAGCTTGAATCTAGTGAAGTATTATACTTTTTTCGCAATATGTGTTCAGAAGGAAGCACGTTGCCATGACTGTCCAAGAATCTCTCTGGGCGAAATGTCCATGGATCTCCCCAAATCTCCTTGTTGTGGTGGATATACCAACTATTCCCAATTACCTTTGAACAGAAAGATAACTTTTAATGTTGTTGTGTTCTTTAAAAAATGTGTTCTATGAAAAACATACTAAAACTTTATATGATGCCTTTTTGAATGATGTTGATAAAACAATTAATGTTTAATCAACGCAACGAAAGAGAACCTCTCAGTGGCCAAAAGATGACATTTGTGCGTTGTTATCTATCTGTGCACAAGAGATACTATGTCGTGGCCGCGAGTTACTTAGTGGTGCGAATGAGATAAGTTAGTCGTGCGCACGAGATGCTATGTGTGGCCACAAGGTACTAAGTCGTTTGCACGAGATTATTAGTTTGTGTGTACGAGAAACTATGTCGTTATAAAGTCGTGATCACGACATAGTATCTCATGCACACCACTTAATGTGTTTGTGCACGAGACTCGTTGTCACGAAATAGTATATCGTGCTCTCCACTTAGTTACGCCCTGCGCATAACATAGTATCTCATGCGCGGGAGATGAACAGAAACACACAAGTCACTGCTATGCCACCGTGTACGATACATATGATTCTGTTTACGGATATTTAGGTAGCTTGTAGCCTTTGTTTTCTATACCTATGATTTAGGTATGTTGAAATATGATAACACTTAATTGTCTACTTTGTTTACGGTACATTATGTATAATTAGAAATGCTATATTTCAATATTTGCCATCAAGATGTAAAGCCCTTTGTAGAAATGCTGTTTATCGAAATTTTGTTTATATCCCCAACAGTTATATAGATATGCAAATATTTAGAAAAATAAATCAAAGAAAGATATTCATTCAACATAATATAGTACAGGAGCTTATATTGTGTGATATTAATATACACATTTCTAGAGAAAGCAGTATCACCGTGCATATCAAGTGACTCAGGAATGTGCAATTATCGTAAAAGTAACGCCGAATTTTTTGCAACGCTATAGCAAAAACGCATTACACAGTCAGTAAACAACCCAAACTATTTTATCCTTAATCAAATTTAAAGAAATTAATAAGCGCATAAGGCAACTACATTATACTTTAACCAGCATTACATTTTTTCAGGGATGTCTTTACTTTCTTAGATCATTCGTGAGAAAGACAACCTGATTATCGTTTTAAGGTGTCTTTCGTGTTTTGTCAAATAAATAATTATGTATATTTAACCCATTTAAAACTATTTTTTCATATTCTGTATACCCAAGACATTTTACAAACTACAAGTGTCGTATAACAATAGAAGGATGCTGGTAAAATAGGATTTAGCTACTTTTAATGAGATAACCGCTGTTGCTTCAGTGCTTCATTCACGAATTCGAAGTTACCTGGTAAAAATGCTCTCAATTACGTTTTATCTGCTTATATAATGTAACAGGGCACGAGTAGATTGGAAAATGTCTCAGGTACACCGAGTATAAAAAAAAAAAAACATAAAGTTATATGTACGTTATTATATTAATTTTAAAGATATCAACTTAACTAAAAATAGCCATCAATACGCTAGTCAGGTCGTCATTATCACGAATGATCTTGAAAATAGCATTATCATGGACATATTTTGATGACGAAGGTAAAATATCTCAGCAACCGTATGCGCTAACTAAATTCTTCCAATTTGGTGTACAATGAAAGATATTGGTCCATTTACTTATCACGGTGTTCGTTTTAGCCACTAAATTGAACACGTCTGCGTTACTTTTGCACAATTTCTGCGTTATTTGCACATTCCTCCTTTATTGGATATACACCGTGAGTACGGTAATTACATATACACAGTGTGAAATTATTCAAAGTGATGTACGTGCAAGTAGACGGTGTTAAAGAATGTTAAGTTAGAAGCAGACAACACGATCTGAATATTATTCGATAATGGTGGAAGTAGGCAACCTTATTTGCGAACGATTAGACAATGTTCAGTTGGAAGAAGGCAGCATGACTATAAGTAATTAGTAATAAGATTATGTTAACGTGCGGGCAGATAACATGATCGAAGGGTATCAGATATATGTTAAGTGGAAGCAAGCAGCATGGACTGCGAGATATGACAATACTCATATAGGACTACATCATGACCTGTATGTGATAAGATAATGTTAACATAAATACAGGTAACATGACCTAAAGATATTTAAAATGTTTACGTGCGCGTGGAAACAGGCATTAAGACCTGTGACTGATTAAACAATGTTTAGGTGAATGCAGAATATGACCTGAGTATGATAAGACAATGTTTTAAAGGAAGAAGGCAGCATGACCTAAATGTGATAAGACAATGTTCAAATTGAAGCAGGCAACATGACCTGCGACTGATAAGACAATATTTAGATGGAAGCAGGCAATATGACCTGCGACTGATTAGACACAGTTCATATGGAAGCAGGCAATATGACCTGCGGCTGATTAGACAATGTTCAAATGGAGGCAGGCAATATGACCTGCGACTAATTAGACACAGTTCAGATGAAAGAGGGCAAGCTGACCTGAATGTGAAAAGACAAAGTTCAGGAGGAAGCAGGCAACATGACCTGGATATGGCAAGACAATGTTCAGATGGGTGCAGGTTAGATGACTTGCGACTGATTAGACACAATTCAGATGGAAGAAGACAACATGACCTGACTTTGATTAGACAATGTTCACGTCGAAGAAGGCAACATGACCTGAAAGTGAATAGGCTTTGGTCTGATGGAAGCGGGAAAGATTACTTGTGACCGACAAAACAAAGCAGGCAACATGACCCGTAAATAATTTCAATGACATGATGTAAATATGATTATACAATCTTCAGATCAAAGCTGACAATTTGACCAAAGTTTCAATATGGGACGAACATGTGTGCATTTTTGATAAATTAATACATATCATCCACTCATTATTATATATCTATCTGTACTAAGGTGTTCAAAGACCTACCGTGTAAAACATCTCATAAACTTTGTCTCGAATTATTGAAGATAGCTTACCGTGCTGTTTATTGCAATATCATATCTTTCAAAGTCTACGTCTTCTTTGCATTTATGAGGCAACATAAGTGGGACAACTGTAATGTATCTATGCACTTCCATCTCAAATGCTTTGAAAAAAGAGCAATTACTTCTGTCTTTAAATGTCGGAAGTCGCTGTCTTCCAATTTCCCTGTCAAACTCATTCTAAAGCAGCTTCTGATGTTGTGGATAATTCAGTAATATCAACATTGTATTTGAAAGAACTGACCAAGTTGTTGTGATTCCTATAACATGGTAACAAATAAAAAATTCTTGCAGGATTAAGTATGGTGGCATATTTCTGCCACCAGATAACCATATAACTAACTAGTTAATAAATAGGTTGACTTGTTACGTTTCTTGTTAACCTCTGAATTAACTAGTCGGTTATAAGGTTATCTGGTGGCAGAAATATGTCACCATAAATAACTATACAGTAAGGTAAAAATAAAAAGTACAAAAGGGTACATACAACTTTGGTTTTGATTTTACTATTGTGAAAAGTTTTTTTCTTGTCAAGTCATACGCTAGAATTAAGGTTACTAATGTAATAGTAAATGCTACTCAGCCAGAATGTGGTCTGTATTTAGCCGTATCAAAATATCTCTCAGATGTTGACTTGAAAATTTTAAAGTGGTAAGGTAGCAGCTTAACTGTCAATGTTACTCATTCCTATGCAATATTGGAATCCCATCAGTAAATGAATATATCAATTATTTTTACTTCCTTGAAAAATATTTAACCTCAGACAGTAAGTAACCTGGTGATTTTTTAAAGTTTCTTTCTCTATGATTTTTGGTATATACATCGTTTCAAAACTTTAATGCCTATAATCATTTAAAGATCGCCGATGTTGATTGAATAAAGGCATAGAATGGCAATCATGCAAGTGACTTATGCCTGGTGGTTATTTTGTCGCTGACGGTAAAAAACGAAAATGAGCGGATAAATACGTGTATTTACGATTATGTAAAGCTGAGAAAGTAACTTCTGTTTTGTCGGCGTATACACGAACAATGAGCATTACGCATGTTATGATGAACACTTGATATTGCTACTATCAGAAAAACAGTTAATGTGTTGTCGTTTAACCGAATGCATTTTGTTGAAATACCTTCTAATGTTAAATCGGCAAACTCAATCCAAGAATGCAACATTGGAGTTTACATACAAAGAAATACAACTGTATTTTGTCCGTAAACAAACTTTTCAACTCTGATCAACAAGGCTGGATGTTTGGCAACGAATAGCCACCATAGTCATACACCCCTATGTAAGACAAGTCGCGTGCTTTAAATGAGGTCTTTGCCGCGTGCCTTTAATGAATGAATTGCGTTTTTATGATAACTTCATTTTACCGTTACGAAATAAGTTTGCGAGTTCATACACTACAATAAGAAAAAAAGAGTGCGTAATGAGAATATCAGTTTTCCTAATTTCTGTTCTGAAAACAATTGATATGTAATATGCAAGCAAAAGAATCAAAAACCGGCTGTCGGTACAGACGGGAATATGTAGCTCTCGGTAACCTGTTGCGTTGAAACGCGGCAGAGCCTCGTTACTGCCGTAAACCCTCGAGCTAGATATTCTGGTCTATTCCGGCAGCCATTGTAAGATTCTAATAATCTGTAATACATATTATTTCTTTATATCATCACTTTATTAAATATCATAATAATGTTTACCCCCATCTATTATGTCAATCACTTGTGCTATAATTGTATCGTCCGTAAAGAAAACGTCCGCTCCACCCTCTTTTTGTTGATTCTGTTCCTCGAGAAATACATCTACGATACCACGGACTTTTCCTCTAACGAATGATCTCTGTTATAGAAAATAAGCACAACATCAACTCAAAATTGTAAACGTGTACTAGATGTGAACATCTTGAAAATAAGTGTTAATGAAAATATGCCTATTCCTTTTTTGGCAAGATGCATGAATTTCAACATATTATTTAACTTTCCACTGTCATTTATACATTGGATATTTAAACACATTGTCTTAAAAAATAGAATTGTCATAATATCTTTTTGAACATATACAATTGTTTCAATTTAATTTTCTAAAGTGATACATAGGTGAACATCAATCTATCAAACAGTATCAATTTTATAAACCATGTAAAATATGTAAGAAAGCAAACCTTCACATCGTGAAAATATTTCTTGACAATTTTTGCATTAACAGCCTTTGCTTTTACGAATTCGTTTTTGTACCTTCCAGGCATTTATCGTACAAACGGTAACACTGACATTATGAAGTTTACATAAGAATTGAAACGTGTATTTCATCCAGGAACATGTTCTTTTCTTTTTCATCGTCTAGAAGTGGTTCACCAATCAACTGTAAAACATCAAAAGAGTTGCTATTTTTATATCAAAGATACTAAATGTACCAAGCATAACCTAATTTTAATTGCATATCAGACAGGATTTATCTACAGTTTACACCGGTACTGGATAATCCTGTCTTACACTCCCACCCCACCCCCTATATAAGACAAGTCACGTGCTTTAAATGATGTCATGAAGTTGTGAATTCATACGACACTATAAGATAAGAAATGGATAAATGAAAATTATGTTCGTTATGTCTTAACTAATTATGATTTATATGTCATATGCAAGAAAAAGAGAATCAAACACCGGTTGTCGATATCGGCACGCATATAAGCTCGGTAGAGCATCGTTACCGCCGTAAACATGACACTCGGTCCGTAGCGGCAGCCAGTGTAAGATCCTGTATTATTTGTCACACTAATGAATTAAGTTGATGAAAAAATAACATATTCCGCATTGCATGTTTTACAACGATTTAATTTGTATAAACTTCGATAAGAAAGAGCAATACTTTTACAATTTACTAAACTTTTTAAAGTAGCATATAGAGGATATTCAAGTATTGTTTCTATAAAATACTGTATTTATGTTCATCGAGAGGTAGCCATATGTGAAATATTAAAAATTTTTATCACAAGATAAAAAAATAAATCCTGTATGTATAGAAAAAGCTTGAATTGTGTGTTTATTAGGTACCTTGTCTCTTTTTTGACTTTGCAATTCTCAAGACTTCTCATTTATTTTTGTGTATTGACTGAATTAAAAAAGAAGTTATCCAGCAAGTTACCAGTGAGATACGTAAATTTTGTTTCACTGCAGTGAAAAATATTTTTAAAGTGAAAATACGGAAAATGAAAATAGAATTACGCATTTTCTTTCATCAATATTTCTCAATATTTCATTTATAAGTTTACAATCAACATGCATATTAACACTGTCATTTCAAAAACCGATTATTAATGGAGGAAAATGTTAAGTACCGTATATACCCGAATAGTAAAGTCGTTAGAGCAGAAGCATAATGTTGCTGATACGAGGTTGTTTCTTTTCTCTACTTAATAGGAATGCGATGAGGCATTTCAATATAACTGGCTATTAAGTTATATTACTTTATAGAAAACAAAATCTTTATGGGAGACCATGTGTACGCGGTATGGTATCTCAATAAAGTCTAGTTTAGACTACATATTTTGCTTCACCATATGACATAACTATTTCTATACATAGACAAGATAGCGATTGTTTTGTATTAATATCACATGCAAACGAACTGAAACAGAACAAAATAGCAGAACCTACCATCAGTGACAGAACATTTGAGATAGACTGAAATATTAAGGAAACACATTCAAAAATATTCTCATCCTCAATTCTCGTACGTAAATTAGATAATTCAGTCATGACGTTATTCTCTAAATCCAGTAGTCCACTTCCATAGGCATGCAAAGCTTGCATAACATGTTTCCTTGCAGTTCTATGAAACTGTCCTGTCCCATCAACCACAAAACCTAAAGCTTTGCTATTGCAAGCAAAGTGTTTTCCGTAAAATAACTCAGATCGATCATTAAAAATGTGCTTATATTTATCACCTCCGAAAGATTTTCTAATAACCCGCTCACTATTCAACACTATAAATTTATCAAAAAGTAGTTTAACTTGGTATATTTCACCATATTGTTCTGCGTATTCTGAAAATTTAATATGCATATTCTCGTCATCAATTTCCATGATACTTCCAAGTATAGGCTGTCCTTTTGGTCCGACGAGCGCTTTTCCATTTCCTTTCTTTCTTTTACTAAATAAAACATATAGTAAAAGCATTCCTAAAGCAAAACAAAACAGTTCAAGCTCCATTTTTTAAACAGTCCAGTACAGTTTTAATAACTTGTTTTTTACGCTTAAGTTACCGCAGTATAACACATTTATCGTGACCCTGTACAATAACAAACGAACATTGATAAGATTGTAAATTGTGTGTAGTTGATCATTTGAGGTCACTAACCGCTTCGTTGGTATAATGGGAAGTTTAATTGCTACAGGTTTATTTCAAAATCAAAACACATTTATAAATCATTAGCTAAATATCATTTTATAACTAGTTAGAACGTTATATGTCGCCTCATAGCATAATCATATACAAGTATATCATGTTGACAAATACGAACGAATAGAAATGTAGCATGATAACACGTTATAACATACAATAACATTTTTAAGCTGCACGCCTCAGGATGAGCAAAATTATTTCGATAAAATCAAACCTGAGAAAAATTTACTAAGATTTTGGGAAAGGTATAAAGATTCAAAATTCTAGTAATAATTGACATGTTATATGCGATTAATGACCGATTTTTTTCAGTATTAATAACTATATTTCTTCTACGTTACTAACGCAGTTAGGGCTATTTTTGCATATTGTGACCGTTTTATAGTAATTTACATAGGTTGTAAGTGCCATTCATAATATGTAAATTGCATTCATTTGGTAACTTTACAATATTATACTGTTAAATACATTTTCAAATTTTCATGAAAATTTACATGAATCTGGATAATATTGCAGTATAGTAACATAACAACCAAAATTACTATATATAAAACATAGACTGTGCATATAGTATTGTTGCTACATTACAAATACGTGTAATTAAATAGATAATTAAAGGACACAACATTCAGCCTGAATCAAACAGAGGGTTAACCCTTGGCTCCTTAGGGTCAACATATTCAGTAATTCATAGGTGATACAAACATAAGTATTTTATAACAGTACAGTGCAGTACAGTACAGTACAGCACAGCACAGCATATCACAGCACAGAACAGCACAGTACAGTACAGTATAGTATTTATAATAGTATGTAATGTATTTACAATAGTATAGTATTTATAATAGTCACAACCGATACAAACTAGCTACAACCAATAAACCTTTTACTTCCAGTAGGCGGAGACCACCAGTTCCCTCCGATCTGTAAACATATTGTATAATATACATTATAAAATGTATTCAATGCATTATATAATAAAGCACTTAAAAGAGTTTATCTATTATCACCCAACTTTTATTTATTATGGGAATTAAATGCATCTACATCTGTCATGTAAAGCTATTTTTGTCATCTCCTTCACCTGCCATGCACTCCATGACATTAATAGTATTCAGGTAATCGTGGAATTTCTATTATTTTTGTTGTTGTTAAGCATTAGACTTCTCCATTCATACGTTGAAAATGATTCGCATGCTTTTTGAAATAGTATATTCATTTTGTTTAATACTTTTCACACACCATGATACTTTGTTATATGTTCAAAATGATAATATGGCTATAATCGTAAGCAGTAATCGTCAATTTAATACTACGCATGTTACTTCATTTATCCCTTTTCCCTCTTATTTTAGTTTTTTTTTTCATCTTTAACACCAATACTATCAATTTTAATTACTTGTTCATTATAAATTTTCTAGGGCCATCCAGAGACAATAATTATTTCAATCAAATAACATTGGTAAAAACTAATACACAATTCATTCGAATAATAAAATAAGATTAGACACTATATTTGAATTTGTATCAGTTATTTCTATTACAAATAGTCATAACAATACCCAAAGGCAATATTTGTTGTATGTTAACTTTGTTTGAATATATATTTCTTTTCCCAGTTATGTGTTGACTATTCCAACTGCTTATACTCTTGTTTATAAATTTCCACAATCACATGGTATTGCAGTATTAAATATTTTGTAATCTGTGTCTTCCAAAGTAAGAGTATATTCTCTTCTGTTGTGTTCCATGTACTACGGATTGAACACTGTTTATAAAACAATTGTTTATTGGTATTTATATTGACTACTACTCGCAAATGCAAAATACTGCCAGATTATCTCCGTATTTGATGAATATGAGTTAGATTTGAAGACATTTTTTTATAATTGTGCTCGTTGTTATTTTCTTGAGAAACATTTAACCATTAGCTTATCGGGCACTTAGGTGTTTTCCATACTCTGCATATGCCCTGTTAGCGTCCTAATATACTTACATTTAATATTGTATGGATCAATAATCTTGAGAGTTTATTTACTTTTTAGCAGTTTATCTATTTATTGCTACGCACTCAAAGGCGTGGAGCTATTTGTGTTGATTATATTTTTTGTCCATATACCCGATTTTTATTAGTTAATCCCTTCGATTAACAGATAAAAATAAATTCGGATGCAAGAATTCCTTTCGATTTCTATTATGTACAGTCATATATTGGTTCCCATTTGGTGATTCCAAGTATGTCATATCAATGGATGAGAACGGGAACAAATTTCATTATTAAAGACAAATTGAAAAATAAACTTAAATTTGGAAAATTATTTCTAGCATGTGTATCTTCTACAGGAACTTACTAATTATTTGTAGTACACAGTGGGTTATGTATGTATTTATTGTTGTACATGAATTTGAATGCTATTAATAGATATGACCATCATATTGTGAAAGTCCGGAAATCTATTTACGGTCATTTGTTTCGCGCTATGGGCTGGAGAATTTTGCAGAAAATGAAATGCAAACACATTCAACCATAAATTTCAATGTTCATAAATTTATCGAAAAAATGTAAGTGGGCCATGTTGACTGTTGTAATATTATAGTTTTAACATTTTGGAATGTTTTTCCGTAGTATTTTTTTTTTTTTTTTTGGTTTTTGGTAAATGAATAGCTCCTTTCTTTTTTACGACCGTATTTGCACTTTTGGCATTTCTTTTACCATCGACTCTGATTTCCCGAATTTTTGCTTGACGAAGTTGATTCTATTTTGTTTGAAGGCAATCGGTGGTTTGAGTGGAATGTTGATTTGCCGATTACTGTGACATTTTAACAACAAAAACTTTCGTCTGCAATTTTAACATGAGCTGTCAAACTTGGACGAGGATTTTGAAGCAATTTACCAAATAAAAGATTGATCTCCCATTAAATCAATTAACAATAGCTCTTTTTTATAATCAATGTCAAGAAGCTTTTATATATTTGACTCGTATGAACATGATGTTAGTGAATTTCCTCATATCTGTCTAAAATCAGGTAACAGTCTTCCATTGATAAATAATGTTTCAAAATATGAACATGCAATGCAGATTTATTTATGATTTTTAATGTACCATTATTTTTGTTAACGCGTATATCAAAATAAAATCCTGAATTTGGTCGTTTTGAAATTCATCCCAATCCTTATAATTCACGTGTGTGTTCTACTTTCAGTATTTATCTGGGACTTAGAATATAGCCACTGTATCCAAGGTATTAAAAGAAACCATTTTTATTAATTTGACATGAAATAAATGCAAGTAATATAACTATAATAACTAATTAATTTATTCAAATGATTATTACAAAATGATTCTATCTTATATGCTTAGTCGGTCTCTTAATCATTTTGGTGTGACTTTCCAATATGTTTTGTAAGCATGCTTTCTCTTCATATTTACCTTTTAAACAACGTTTTGAATATTGGAAAATCTTTTTCTTTAAGCTAAAAGTCTTGTTGATTGTATATTAAAGCGAAGGTTTTGTTAATTGTGTGTAAGCCATATCTATAGCAAAAGATATATAGAATGAACGAAATGCAGAAACGAAAGTGATGAAAGTTTTAACCCAATAATTATTTGATAATCATATAATAAGTTTGGATTATTTTGTGTTGAATTCTGAATCGCACGTACTAAATTACATAATTACCCGGAGTGCCCCATATAAAGATGAAAAATTGTTAAAGAGAAATAGTTATTTCCAAATTTATTTTATAAAGTGTTAGGCTATCTTTAGGGATTCTGTTTTACTTCTTTTTTATGCTAAGCTACTGTATAGAACATCTCAATTCATGGTTGCTTTCTACGATTTTACTGTCAGTTTCATTTTGTTTCGTACTGTTTTGTGGTGTAATTTAAATATGACGCACCAATTAGTTGCTTTTGTCACATAAACCGCGGCGCAGGAGTGTAATAAAGCCATTTAATAAAAAAACGATATTACACTAGTGTAATAACACTTTAACGTGACGTCATTTGCGCTATATAGAAACACCGCGTTAAAGCGCGCTAATGTAAGCGTTACACTACGGGGGCGTCATTGAAAAAATACTCATTTTAACAGTTCACTGTTCCTATTTTGAATATGTGATAAATAGAATGTTATATTCGTGTAGATTCAATACTAAATTTATTGAACACGTTGAATGAAACAATATTATGCTCGCCAGAGGCTCGCATATTATGATTTTATTCAACTCGTTCAATAAATTTAGAATTAAACTACACTCATTCAATATCCTCTATTTAATTGATATTCAAAGCACTGTTCAAAAACGCAAAATTAGGACGATTTATCGGGTAATTATAGATAAAAAATGTTTTACTGACACATTATGCACAATTTAATGATAACTCTGATATCTTATTATTTGTTTACATTTATGCAATGGAAATCTTGAAAAAGAGCAATCCCTCTCGGAAGCAGTAAAATAAGACTAGTGTACGAAAATTAATTGCAGACCCGGTTTGATCAAGCCTCGAGAAAAAGAGTAAAATTGCGTCATCTCTCACGCCCTCGAGCACCTGTTTAAGCGGTTTTAAATCTTCAACAACTCATGTGCTGGTATCAATGATCCTGAAAGACGAGAAAAATAAACCAACACTGAAATGAAGTAGGGAGTTACTTTAAACAGCTGCTACACGGCACGTGAATCCTGCTGCTGATGAGAGGCAAATAATTATGAAAAGGGTAGATCACCCAGAAGAATTAAAACAACAATATAATATGAAATTGCTTTTAAACTGTAATCGACCCAACAGCCCCATTTATCCAATTCATATGCTCTGTAGACCACCGTTATATCACTAAATATTGTATTTAAGTTATCATGATGTTATATGTTTTGGTAGAATTTTTTTATTAGGCACCCCGTTATCATAAATAGTAGTTCAGAACAATGATAAAAATGTATTACATTTTCTCATTCAAAGTTGATTTAGAATGATGCATTTATTTCAAATGCATATCATCCATATATAATGTTTCAATAATGCATTTAGGTATTTCTTGTGTGTTAAATGTATGTCTTGAAAGCAGATTATCCCAATTGGGATACAATGTTCATATTTTTTTTCTATTCCAAGAAGAGTACGGATACCACAAATGCACAGAGGCACACACAAACAACACAATTTTAGGCAATTATATCGAGACAATGAGATATGCTTTAATTTAATCTTTCATAACCATGATAACCTTAGAAGTTTCTTAGATAAATAAAAGTACCGTGTTTATATAATCATTATATTTATCATTATAATTGTTTTTATCAACCAATTCATATTTAATGACTTCTCAGTGTAAGCGGGACTGGAAATATCATGTCATTTTTAACCCTTTCCCTCATGAGCATATTGTGAAAAATGGCCGTTTTTACTGAAAAGCCTCCTGTTACAAGTTCAAACTGCTATGAAACAATGAAAAATGCTTCAATACTAATTAAACTTGGCACAAATGTTGACTGGACCATTGCCTTTGTAACAACATGCTCAGTTTTAAATTTCCTTTATCATGGAATTGAGGGGACATCTCAAAATTGCCAAAAATCACGATTTTGCCTCGATTTTTTCCATCAAAATTTATTTCATAGTGCTGCAACTTCTCAAGGGATTGAGATAAAGTCAAAGGCTTTTCAGCGTTGGTTACACTTTACCTTATGATCGACCTGGGGTCATTTTTGGCCTCTCACAAGTCCAAATTTTTGTTGCCAATGAAACAAACAAAACAAACAGAAGGGGGCACATCCCCCTTCTGGCAACCCCTGATCTTTTGGATGGGGGTCGGCGCCGAAAAAGTGCTCACTGTTTTTAGCAACATTTCTTAAACGAAAAATGTGTTTTGGCCCAAATAGGACATTTTTTTCACCATTTCAGGCCTAAAAAAAGGGGGGGGGGGGGGGTGGTCGAAAGTGCGTTTTTTAAATTTAAATTTAAATTTTATCACATTTCGTTCCTCGCAAGTCTTTGAATTACTTCTTCATAATGATTATGTGTTTTAGCAACAGATAAACAAATTCTTAATTATCAAAACTTTTTTTATTTTGAGATAAAGAGCACAACGCTGATGTGTAAACAGGACTAGAGAAGCGTCTTGTTGATATTATATTATAATTTTATTCATTATTTCAGACACGACAGAACCAACGTGTTCCGTAAGCCTTCTAGATAGTTCCTCACATAAATCCATAGTTTCTGGCGAAATTTGAACCCATAGCGGTGACCACAAAAGAACGGACTCTTCAATTATCATGATAACAGTCTGAACATGTGTGCCCAAAAAATTAAAACATAATTCCCTAAAATATTGAAATATAAGAATAAATAAATATAACTATTTCAATTTGATTTTATAACAACTAATTTTACTCAAGTCACAATAAAGGCACATAAAACTGCAAATTATACAGATTTTTAAGGAAACTAAAATCTCGACTGTGATGTTAGAATAATGTTAAGTATATGATATATAAAAATACTTATACAAGTATATGGTTGTACTGCTAACAAAATTCCACTTTTCTCAGGAGAACTACTGTACACCAGTCCTATAAATTTTGAAAGAAAACTGCTAGGAAAGAGCCCTCGGAAACAAAACAAACTGTTTTCCAGCCTTTCAATTGTTAGTAATCAACATAAATTTATTTGACAACTGATGTTAACACTATAACACTTATTGTCTGTTTATAAATACATGTATATTGACTACCTTTCCTTAATATGTAGATATTAAACGATCTATAATACTCATCTGACTATACTAAAGGCACTATTGTACATCTCTTATGAACTTATACAAAACTAGTTATGAGACTGTCTTAAGCATTTTCTCTTGGGGTGATCTATTTTATGGTTTTAGCAATAAAATGTATTTCGTAAATTTGATAATATATGTTGTCCTGATACCTTAAGAAGCGGGGAAAGTATGTATTCTAGTTTATTAGTATACATTTATAATGAAGCAGTCGGTTTGGTCTATGAACAGCTCGATCAAACTGACCTGACCCTGCAACATTATTTTTTGTTGTCTGTTTAGACATCCCTTATAAAGAATTTTCTTTCTTTTCTTCTTTATTTTTCTTTGTTATTTTATCACCTTACGAAAAGTACATTGTCGCCCATCAGAATAACAATACAATGTCTAAAAAACGATTAGTTTCTTATTTCTTTTGTAGTAGAAACGTCAGTGCATCCTTCTTTATTTTCGACTGATACTTGTGTTGCATCTGGCCAAAATGTAATATTTTACCGTCATATCTTATTTGAATTAATACAGAAATTTGGTAATATGTGGCCGTTTTGTGTCGTTTGAGATGGTTCATGCCTTTCTAGCAAACACAAGACGTCATACTGAAGCCAGATTTAAGTCAGATTCTGATGTCGGATGACGGTCGGAAAAACGGTTGGATTTGAACGTAATAATCTGAGGTCAGGTAGACGTCAGAATCTAGCCTTTCTCTGACTAAAATCTGACCATCATCTAACCATTTTCCGATCTCAATCTGACCATTTTCCGACCTAAATCTGACAATTTTCCGACCTAAATCTAACCAGTTTCTAACCATTTTCCGACCTCAATCTGACCATTTTCCGACCTAACTCTTAACCCTTTTCTGCCCTAAATCTGACCATTTTCTTTACTTAATCTAATCATTCCCCTTATCTTTTTTTACCACGTTATAAATATTTTCTTGCTAATCATGATTTGATTAAATTTAATATAACTCATTCTATTAAGTAACTTTAACTCCAATGAAATGTATAACAAAAAACTAAAAGCAAAAGTATGTTTTTATGTTGTTTTTTTTTTTATTAAAAATAAAAGTTCCGAATTTAAGCTGATACATGCAATTTTAGTAAATTCAGCAAGGCTTAATACTTTTCATAAATTATACAAAATAAAACATAAAATAAGTTAATAACAAAACAAAAAGTGTTACAAAAACAATGACATAAATGAAACTAAGAAAACATAAACAAATATTAAAGAACAAAACAATGTATGTACATTTCTATCAAAGTTTGCCTTATCAAACAAAATAATGAAAATATTATAATTTTAAGAAACGTTAAAAGATCCGGATGATAATGTTTCAAGCAATTAAAGGCAGATTGTCAGTATTTTAACTATATTTCTACAGCACTACTAAAACATTTACTGCCATTTTGCATATTTTGACCTCCTTTTGATAATTGTCACAAAGGTATAAATTACTTCCTTTTAGTTACTACGCAAAGTTACACTTTTAGATATCCATGAAAATTAGCACGAATTTGGAGGTGTGATGTTTTTAGATATGACCTTCTCTCACCACCGCTCGTCTGTCCGGAGGATATGTTTATGTCCAATAGCGTTTGTGATATCATTTTCACTAAAAAAAGAAATTTATGAAAAATGGAAAAATAACAAGCAAAAATGTTTTTCATGGTTATCTGCCCTTTAGATATTTTGAAAGTTATCTTAACTTAAGGTGACAACAGACACTTTCCGTGGTACTCACATAAATGTCATTTAAACCAACTTATTTTAGTAATAATTGTTATTTATTTAATCTTTGTGCATTAAATGTCGCTGATCATCATAAAAAATAACATATTTGAAAAAAATGCCTTTGTAAATGATTGATTTTTAATAAAAATCCTAAAATTTTAAATCGTCATATCAAAGTCATTTTTTATTTTTTTGTTATCAAACTTTTGGAAAATAAACATACTTATAATATCTGGGGAACCGTGTCTCAAATTTTTTCTATCTTTTCTCAAAAAAATATTACGTAACGTCAAACAATTTATGCGACTTTTTACACCATACATATTACGTAATTAAAGATAATTAAGTCGCTGATTGAGCAAACAAAAATCCCTGACACGGTTCCCTCCGTAAATGAATTCCCTTTCATGTGCTTTAAACCGCATGTTAATTGCTTTATTATTAAAAAAGTTATGCCGATTCAAAGTTAGTCCGACCCGCATCAAACAAAGTGTCATAAATCGGCTGTTCTCTCTCGGACCCCTACGTTTCACGCTAAATAATTGCATAATACACAAATATCGCACCAGAGAGGGTCACAAATTGCGGTAACATACTCTAACAACATTTTATGACCAAGTGACATCTGACCAATTAAAAAGTTGCTGATTAATATCAGTTTATAACAGAAATTTCTTCAAATCTTAACGTGATTTACTGTATCGGTCGCACATGCCACGTGACTTTCGGTAAAAATTGAGGCACTCGGTGGGGGGAAATGGAACGTATTTGCGCACCGCTAGCGGGGTATTTAATTGTTTCACTTTTGAAGTTTATTATTATTATCATCAGCATTATTATTATATTATACCAGTGTCACTCTGTCTGTGTATTCGTGTATGAAATTCCGTTAAAATATAAATTAAAATAACAAAAAACGGAGTTTCTGACGGTATTATACAGGCCATGGTAGATGTACAAATAAGAACGGGATATTATATTTTTTCCTCCAAATTGATATAAATGCTTCCCATATTTTAATAGGAATAAAAAGTATCACTCGATCATTATGATCTGACCTTCTTGACTTCTATTATCATGAAAATCATCTATGCACGGTATAGATATCCAGTTTCTACTGGGATATACAATAAATTCCATACTTTGTCCCAGGTTTATTAGAACTGTGTTCGATTTACTGGCGAACAATTTATTCAAAGCATTCACTGATAATATATATTAATATCTTTTTTATTGATTCATAGAGAAATAATCATCCTTAAACAATCTAAAATGGTTTAGAAATTTGTCAGGGACACCTTACCACAAGTCATATAGGCGTTCACATAAAAAAATGTTGTCTGTTTTTGTTGTTGTTTTACTTGACATTTGTTAGGAAAAACGAGGTTGAATGTAAAGCAAGCCGTTGAATCCGTACAAAAGTCCATAAACTCAATGTAATATCTATCAGATAAACGGGACAGACAAATTATTTTCACACATTATGGATATTTTAGCAACTATATTTTTTAATCAAACCCCGTGGTCGTGCGATTTGCCGCTATGCTTAATTATTTATGTTTCATACATTATGTTACGTACATTGGCCGACAATTTCTTATTTTATAAAAAAATGCCAACTAAAAGGTAGACGATATTCATTAAAGATGTACGGTATTTGTACGATACATGAATTACGAGTAGTATGGACCAGTATGGACCGGTAATTCACGGATATATGGAACTACCGATTTCCCTCATTGATGCCTCAACAGGGGGCGGAGCGTTATCGATAATTGACAGGTTACGCGAATAGCAGATTAAAAAAGGTACAGGTACCGTTTTTAAAAGTTTAAAAACAATTTTTTTGGGCAACTTTCCCAAAATTAAACACGAATGTTTCAGAAAATTTTATAAATCTACAAGAAAAAAAATTTTTCATTTTAGTATTTTCAATAATTGACCCCGTTGTCCCCTTTAAATGAACAATTTTGAGAGAGCTTTAACAAAAATTAAAAGTAAACATAAATACTGAAAATTTAAAAGGCCGCTTTAAAACTCCAGTTTAGTATGGATTATAGTACATGTATGTGGATCTAATAGAATTTACAAAAATCTTACTTCCCCATGTTTCTTTTTACATTATCACGTGTTTCTGTCCCTCCGACCATTGAGAGCATGTCCGACACTTGAACTACCTGAAAAGAAAATTATATTCTAACTTATGTATATTCTACGTTTGAAATGAACAGTTACGCAAGTCTTAAATTTTTCATAGTTTCAAATTAAAGATTGTTAAGAAATTGTTGATAATAAATGTATGTTTAATATAAACTACGTTTTGTTAAGAAGTTTATGTTTGTTTTGATTGTTTTGATGACATTTTTCCTACTAATGATTAAATGAAGCGTCATTTTATATTACAAAATCATAATAACATCATAAATCAATCCGCTTTTTCATTTATTTCACGTTCATTTATTAGAATGATATAAAAATCTGGTGTAAACACATTAAGGTACGATTTATTCTGATCAAAAATTGGGCCAATTAGGAAAATGCCGAAATGTCTTGGACCAAAACGTCTTGGTCCGAAATGCTTGAAATCGTACAAATTCATTCTCAATTCTCCGATTGTAACTGACAAAAACATCACATTTAAAGAAAAATATGAAAACTAAGCATCATTCTCTTTGGTAGTACTGAAAGGCACATTACAAACTCTTCACAAGCAGAGTTAAAACATGTCAAATTTGAAAAGATTTATTATCAGACATTATCGCGAAATTGTGTGACATTTTGCTTCAACTGTTCAAATACTGATAATCAAATTTAAGAATGCTTGCAATCATGCAATTATTTATCGAATACAAAGTAGAAATAAATATAAAAATAAATTGAACTGACCTTCTTGATCAAGAAAATCTAGAATATTCACTTTATCAATGCATCCCGATTCCTGACCGACAGCCAAAACGTTACGCCTACGAATTTGAATTTCCATCCACGTGGCTGTAGGTTAATTATGTTTTCTTTCCCTTTTCTGTCACTATGATTAAATGTTAAAGTACAATAAAAAAAACTCGTAATTTTGATACATATACAGTACCACAAATGATAATATTATAACGTTAAATGATTGGAACTCGTAAACAGATCTGTGGCTATAAATAGATTTCATAACAATAACACATGTAACTTGCCTATATACAGCGCCACCTTTAAGTTTTATTAGGATGCAGCGCCGCGTTCTTGGTCATACACTTCATTTGTAAGCCAAATAACATTTGAAAAAAAGTTTAAATGATTATGTCATAGGGTATATATATTTGTTTATTACATTGTACTGGCCTATACTTAACCTATACTTCCAATAAACTATCCTAGATTATATCATTTTTAAATATACACACATACAAACACAGAGCAAATTATATCAGTTTTACATGGTACTCTTACAGGGTGTCATATGCAGTTGTTTGTATTAAAAACTCCTTTTTGTTGAATTCTCGATTTACTTTTGCACGGGTCAAGAACCAATCGTAACTCCTTCCGCCTTTCTCCGCCATTATTCAAAAAGTCAAAACAATAACAAAGCCATTTTTGTGCTATATAATATTAACCATTTCTGTATTTATCTATTTATATAATTACAGGTATAAATGTATTTTGTATTTATTGATATATACTCTAATGAATCATGTATGTTACTAATTGTAATATTGTGTATTTAATTAAAAACTGACTTTTGTATATGTACCATATATATTTTGCATGTTTATGTAATTACAGGATCGTATCTTTTGTTGCGTTATCATTCACTTCAACCTAAATTTCCATGATACTGCCTACCTGGTTGAGCTGACCCGCGACAATTACAACAGCGAATAAGGATTATGTTTTTGTTAATTTTTACCTACCGTCAGGATACCGACCAGAACCTGACGTTAGTACGACGTCAAAAAGAAACGTCTAATAGACATCGGGTTTTAACGTCAGATTTACGTCGTATTTTGGTCGCCGACGTTGTGACCAAAATCTAACGTTAATCCGACGTTATTTTAACGTTATTTTAACATCATGTGTTTGCTGGGTTGTTATTTCCTCTTCAATCCGCCATTTTGTTAGATGTTATTTTCAACAACGACTCCAGATCTTATTTTGGTGTCCAGTCAACCAAAATGAGTTTTATAAGCATAAAATGGATTGTGGTGAAATCGTCAGTACTATTTCTGTTTGCATGAGAAACTCTGCCCTCGGATCATCCGTACATCAATATTAAATCAACAAACCTGACTATAAGTAAGAGTCCTAATTTAACGGTATATTTCCACATTGTAACGGATCTTTTTATAAAATTTAATCTTTTTAATGAGATGAATACTTTTTTTCTGAACCCTTTGCTTAGTGCACAGTGAAGCTAAAACGGTTAAAGTGTGTTTGTACAAGAAAATATCATATTTGCTTTGTTCCGGATAGCAACAAAAAAACTGTGACGTAGCGCATACACGAGCTGATTTTAGTCTTTATTTGCATGTTAAAATTCGTATACGAACTTTAGTGTTACCGTTAGGTTCCCCGTTTAAAATCCTAATTTATGAACAATATTTGATGAGATTTTCAACAAAACTGTTAAAAAGGTTAATGAAACTGTAGAATGCTTGGTTTTTAGGCCGACGGCAAAATATTTTTACATATTTATTTAATGTAGCTTCAAAGACATCGGCGTTCTATCGCAATCAATTGGAACAAGAGCCCGGTTTGAGCCGGGTGATTCTCCCCTAATAGGTTTCGGACGAGGGAAAGTACATCTCTCGTAGTTTCATAGTAATGTCCCTGGAAAAAGTTCAAAGTGCAATAATTCCAAAATTAGGCAAGACAGAGTAAATGTCCATTGCACTGCACTTCTAATCAATGTGATCTATCAAACTACGAAGTTTCTTGATGATATCTCTAATGATTTCCGAGTTATGTCTTAGACAACTTCAAAACAGCAAACATAAACAAAGGGCAATAACTCCAGAATTAGGCAAGGCAGAGCTATTATTCTTGTGCACTGTACATCTACTCATTGAGATATCTACCTACAAAGTTTTATGTTGATATCTTTTATAAGTTTACAGCTATGTCCTGGACAAGATTTTTCTAAAAGGGGAGATAATTCGAAAATGAGGCTTAACAGAGTTATGGTTCTTTTGCACTGTACCTCAACTCTATGAGATCTATTTACCTACATGTTTCATCTTGATATCTCTTATAGTTTAAGAGTTTTGTTCCGGACAATGTTCAAAGTGTTAAAATTAACAAAGGGCAATAACTCCAAAATTAGGACAAAAAGAGTTTTTGTTCTTATGCACTGTACATCTACCCATTGAGATTTATTCACCTACAAAGTTTCATGTTGATATCTCTTATAGTTTTAGAGTTAAGCCCCGGACAAGATTTTTCTATAAGGGGAGATAATTCAAAAACCGGGCAAAAACGAGTGATGGTTCTTTAATACTGCACTCCACCTCAATACTCTCTACCACTGTATGAAGTGTCAACAAATATCTCCAAGGGATTTCAAGTTATGCTCCGGACAAGACAACGGACGGACGGACAGACGGACGGACGTAGAGACAGACGGGGAGCATAAAAATCTTATTGGTCGCTTGAAATAGTATGTGTATATGTGTTATGCGTAACATTTCCGAGAAAATAATTTGCTTTTTATCATACAGATACAATTTACGTTTAAATAGTAATTGTGATTATTCAGTCGTATCAGGTAAATGCAAGTTTTGATGAAAAACGAGAATGATATTGGTGAAGTTAATACAGCCAAAGGGATAAAATCCGTTTAAATGGAAATTCAAAAATAAAGAAACACTTTGGCAGAAATTGGTCCTGACGAGATTTCGTTTTAAAGCATCAAAGGCCATAGTGACATATATCTGTTTGCCACACGTTGCACAACATTTTGATATTGGACTTATAGTTTAATCTGAAATACAGGTTTCTAAAATAAAAATAAAAATAACAGAAACGGCAATATACTAGTATACCATAATAAGACGAACAATTAAATACAAGTTATCAGAAAATATTGCTAAGAAATGGTTGCCAAAATAAGCTTGATACAGCTATGTTATTTGGTGAAATTTGGAACGATTCTTGAAAAATCGCGGAAATATGTTACAAATGATCCATAACCTATAACAGAATGTCAATTATGAATGAACTCGCAATATCCAGAGAAAAGCTTATATTTGTGTATGTTTTCATACTGTCAGAATGAAAAGCAATTGTTTGTGCACAAATATAGTGCCCAAACGCACGTTATCATACGAAAAGATTTTTTAAATAACAGAAAGATATTTTGACATATTTTTTATTGCAAAAATTTTATTACTAAATTTATGATTAATTCAGTTTGTTACGGAACTGTAGTTTTGAAGAGCATGAATTCAAGGCAAATAACGCATTCCACAATCGCTCAACCAATTAAATTTATGGACTGCTATGTTGTTACGGTACGGAAACCATACACGACAACAAGCCTATAAAAAGAGGCGAAAGTTCTTGTTCAAATAAGCGTTACAAATGTTAATATAGATATGGTCCACAAGGAAAACTTTGTAAACGTTATTGTCCGTAACTAATAAACAACCTGTGACAAAGGTAAACAAAGTCATTTATTATTCGCGCAACCGCGTAACTTTTCACTTGATTTAACATGAAACCTACGTAAGCACACATCCGCAACCATTTTTTGCAATGGAATTATTTATATATTAAACGAAAGGCATCATTTTCTCGGAATTGACAGTTAATATGTACCAAACTATCACTAATATATTATTACTAGGAGCAAGTTTTGTTGTATGCAAATATAATTTCTTATTACAGTTATTGTTTAATAAATATACAAATGTGTAAAATGCTGTTGTTATAAAATATTCAGTAAAGGCAATACACCACCCCGTTATACTTAAATATTACAATATTATTTGTTGTTCACACAAATATAGGAAATTACATTGTCATTTATGATACTTTGTGTTGTTTTTTTTCTCTCTCTAAAGGTTAGAACACAACCATTCAGGTTATATGGGGATAGATTGGTTAAAGAAACTCGGTTATCGAGTCACAATAGTTAATCAAAATTATTTTCATGTAGTAACATGGTGGATAAAAATGAAACGCAAATTTGCTCCAACTTTTCTTTACATAAGCATGCACAAAATGATTTATTTTATGTTCTACTTGTACATTGTTATCACACTATAATTTGGAATCAAGGGTTTTCAAATAAAGAAATACCGCTTCAAACAAATGGTCTTACTTAGGGTGAGTTTTGAAGGCAAACAATAATAACAAACAAGCATATTAGCAACCCAAGGTGGTTATTTTATTTCAAAGGAGTAATAACGCAAAATCAAAGGTAATATAAAGCCAATATGACACCATATTAATACTAGCAATGTAGGAAAGGAAGAACAATGATGATCTAAATTAATTTCTTAAGATATATGTGCGGTTTATTTTCAATTTTCTATGGATATGTCCTAATAAATATACTGGTTTTGCATTAAGATTATTTTAGCTAATTGGAACATTCTTTTCTTTATTATAAAGACATGTCTCCTTATTATAAATTCGCCATACCTAACACATAATTAAGATACACTTTCACCCTTACGTGCCTTAACCTTACACTTTTTCCATTGTTTTCCAGATTGTTTCAAGATTTTTTTTACTTATATCCCTATTAAGAGGCATAATCACGGAATTACAAAAAGTATCAGGTTATAAAGTACATGAACTTCTACAGGACATATCCGTAGATAAATGAACATTTGAGGCAACCATGAAATAGGTTAAGATAAGAAAATAAGAAACGATAAAATATAAGATAATAATTTTTTTTACTATTACGTTACCACGGATGGTCAGCCTGCCAGGAACGTGGTACAATTATGTGACTCGTACGTCAAAAGGGGTCAATGACTCCTCGCGTACGTCAAAATAGGTGAATGACTCCTTGCGTGAGTATCATTAATCATAAGGGAGTGTTGATAAGTCAGCGTGATAAATTGTCCTCTGATCAAGCTAATTAGAAAATAACGGGTTAGTAAACAAGTTATCAGGACACTAAAAGGCTACAGTTTATATTGATTCATTCTAAATGATAAAATATATCACAATTTACTTACCACATGACGGCTCTGGAACCAGAAGAGTTTTAACACGGTAACAGATCAGTTGAAATAAGTTAAGATAGCCTGACACTTCTGAGATAATAACTGACAAGGCAACAATGGAACTTAACCTGAAGATTATCTTCGTTATTTATATCGAACTTCTGTCTACAACTGTTTTTGCCTACGAAAGACAAATTCAGTTTAGAACAGTTAATGGGCAATCCAGTTCGAATGGCATAAGCTGCGGTCTACGAAAAGGCGAAAATAAATACGTGGCTGTAAAAATGCCAATGGCCGCTGAAAGTGAAATTTGCCATGGTTTGGAGCATGAATGGTTACATGGAAAACAGTATGACGACGGCTATTACTATGCTGAGAAGGAAAAAGTTGTAGAGAAATTCAAACCTCCTCTTTCGGTAAATTATTTAAATATTTATTTATTAATCATTATGTGTACATTTGCTTCATGAAATGAGCACATAACAGTGCTATTTATATGAAGTTTCTATATTTCTTTGAATAAAATCATTGAACTGAACTTTTTTAAAGTTCTCTGAAGTATAATAGGGAGTATATTGTAAATAGATTTTTATATTTGCCATTTTTATCATGGTTTCACAACTTTCATTCCCGTCCTTCATGTACATCGTCTCTAAATGTGTCTTTTTGATCTGACCGACAGCTATTTTGATAAGCTCAAAATGGCAAAGGCACTTTTGATGTTAATGTTCTGATTTTAATGTAATACAATGTAATGTAATACAATGTAATGTAATACAATGTAATGCAACAGATCATTTTCTTATTGTTAATCAACAAAAAGGAGCATTTTAACAAATACTGAAATTTGTCAACAACATCATTTGAATCAAAAACAAAATATTTGAGATAATGTATTTCTTGATCAATACATCTGTCTTTGCAAAAGGGAAACGATAAATCCATGCTCTATATTTCAAAACATTTCGGTATTCTTGTATACAAAGTTTCAGTAGTTAGTATTCCAGTTTCATAGACTCTTTTAATATAGCTTGATTTTGCTCTTTATTAGAATTATTAAGAGACGATTGCCATATATGTGTAGGTTTTAATTTAACAAAGGTTGTTTGACAATACCAGGATTTGCCTTTTAAAATATCTGTCTAATCTGTAACTGAAATTTGCCTACTTCATTTAGCATTTCTATATCCATTTAAATTCAAAGTCTGGTTAATATCTCCAATTGTGGTGTAGTTATATAAGCTATTAGCTAGATTTTAAATCAATGCATATTGAACAGGCTCAGTTAAGTAGCCCAGTCAGCGTCTCGATGTAAGTATTTGGAGAATTGTAATTATTTGAGTATAGCACAACTTGATCTTTTCATTACACCCATCAACAAAACATGATGTCAGAAGAAATTTAAAATGTATTCAAAGAATTTACGAGCATTATAAGAACATCATAAAAACACTTAAACTAAAAGATGAAGACTGTCTTCATCATTTAGAAATTGAAGGTTATCTTACTTACAAGAATCTTTTGATAAATTTGAAATGCATACACAAATTAATATTTTCTGGACATTGAAAGGGAAAGCAGAGTCGGAACAAATATCTTACATATTGTTTTTGCCTGGACATCGATATCGAGAAATGCTCTTAACATGGGTAGACATCACCGAAGAACTCACCAAAAAAGTAGACAAATATTTTTATCAGTACAGGGCACATATAAGCTTAGCTAAGTCAAAAGTTTTTTGTTTTTGTTTTTGTTGCATGCTTCAAAATTTTCAACTAAATTCGACTTGAAGAAAGAGAAGATTCGTTCATTACCAAACTTTTGCGTATTTGCGCAAGATACGGACAACACTATTCGTGACTGCCTAGTGTCCGGGTGCTTAAAACAAAGCAAAACAAGTTAATGACTAATAAACGAGAAAGCTTCTCTAACTACGGGTAGGACAATTCAGATCGCACAAAGCATTTTATATGCTAAACAGCAAATGATGATCATGTGACACAACGATAGGTAAATGTCCGACATGTTCTAAACAAAACAAAACAGAAGAACACATGTAAAAAAGAATAAAAAAAAATGTTTTAGATGCGGTATAAAACATACATAATTACAAAATCTCCAGCAAAAAGGGGGGGGGGAATACAACAACCACGGGAAACTTAACAATTTAATTTTGTGAGTGCATAAAGTACAAAATAAAATGTCACGCAAAAAGGAAATTTACATTGATAATGATAGTGAAGAAACATATTTTATTATTCACACGCCGGTTTATTAGTTTTATTTGTCTCAGACAGACTGCGCTCTTGTTTCATGAAAGCACTTCCTACCAATTTCAAAGTGGATTCTTGGTCACAAACATATGTACTGTCTTCAGCTCAGTATTCATGTTTGTCATCTATAAACAACCTTGTTATCACAAAACAATATAGTACGGTTTTCTTACGACCAAGTACGTTTAGTAAGGATTAGTAGGGAAACGCTACGGTTGATTTTTCCTTAGTAAAATGTTTTGAGCATGTTAAAATATTGTCAAGGATCGCTTCGGATAGACAAAGACTACTACTGACCAGTAGATGTAGCTACGGACGATTTCAAAATTAATCCGTGGCTCTTCCGTTGTAGTCTTCCGTAAATATGCGACCGGAGTATAAGACATTCCTGTATTTTAAAAGGACCTTTAGATATTATAACTGAGTCATTAGCATATATTCTAACACTATCGGAATTTTTTCTATATAAACAAATAAGGCGCGAAGCGTGCATTATTCTACAGCAATGCACTCGCCGTTCTTATTATCTCCCTCTGTATTTTCACATTGAGGGCGCCATTTTGTTTGAAAAATCTGATAAATAAAAAACTTTTTTTGTCGAAATTTGTTGTGAAAACTATCTAAAATGAAAGAGAATGGTCTAACTAAGAAAATGAATCCGAATTCCAATATCTCTAATTCAGTCGTTAACGCTGTACAGACGTTTAAAGTGTTGTTTACGTGATGTCACAATGTAGCGCCAAACAGCACGTGCAAAACAATCAAAATCAAGAACGCTATTTTAATGTCGCACACGGGTCAAGTTTAACATTTATTTCACTTTTAATAATATATATTTCGCTTGAAAAATTATAGAGTGAAATAAAATAAACAAACAACGTTTTAGCAACATTTTCAACATTCGCTATTCTCAAAATGATTCTACACACGGTAGATTTACTGACAGTTTTTTTCAACCCACTGCCTGGAACAGCTTTTAAAGAACGTTTCTATTGGAAACTCTATGGCGAAAATATATTTAACCACCAAACATAAAGTCCAACTTTAATAATTATATTTTTCTTGACGTGTTAGAATGGAAATAGATATTAATTCTTCGTGCATCATTGTATAATAATGCACGTTTTAAGTTCAAATGCTTTGTAATTAATCACTCAGGCCTTTCGGCCTTCTTGATTATATTACTACGCATTTGAATTCAAACTGGCATTATTCTATAACAATGCACTCAGAATTGATATCTATTTCCTAAACATTAGCAAAATGTAGCATGAATCTTATCAAATTCATTATTTATGTCCATAAATCATGTTCCATTTTACTTTTCTGTTAAACTATTGCTTTTAAATTAGACCATTAAGAAATAATGCCAAAATTACAGGTGAGAAATTTTCGCCTTGATAAAGTCCACAGCTACAGTCGGAAAACGTGGCATCTGAAACATATTAAAAAAATGTGACTTTATAGTTGAATACATATTCTTATCTATTATAAAAACTAGACTATTTATTAATTTACTTTTAACAGATCCAGGTTAAGCAGCTATCAATTTTTGCTTGCCGGTCTAAATTTAATCCAAACGTCAATAGGTAGGCACATTCAGTTATTTGCACTAACTTCATAAATCTCTCGACGTCATGTACACAAATCATGTACCGGATGTACTAAATGTGTATCTCCATCTGCTTAGTAAATATAATGTGAACCTGGGTAAAAGCGAGTTTCTTATTCTAGAAACAGAGTTTGCGTATAAATAAAATCCGGGTGAGATGGAATATTGAGAAATTTAAGAAATAAGTGCAAATAACTGAATTTGCCTACAAAGCAATGTGCGACCTAAACAAAAAGTGCATTTTTGCTTTAAAATTCGATCATTTTTGTGTAAACTGGTATAATATTGTAGTACGTGTTTTGAAACAGAAATCATAATTGAGTCGATTGTGCTTTATTTGCTGAAAATTGGTTAAAAATTAACAAAGATCTGGGACTTAAAATGAGACTGGGTGAAAGTTCGGCCGATAAACCTTTCTACCTTGTCTTTATTTATAGTATATATTGATGAAGTAAAAGGTATGTACATCATGATTTCGGTATTGTAACCAAAATAAATTGGTTTTGTTTCAATTTGAAATAGCTCGAAACCCAACGCGAATGAATTTTACTATTTACTGTGGTATATTTTGTCGGAGTGATAACATAGACCGCATATTATTTAATATGGTTCATTTTGTAAAAAGAACGGAGAAAATGAAATATGAAATCGTGTGTGGAAATGAGTCCGTGTAAATAGCAAATGTCATTGTTTCTAGTCTGGGGAAAAACGTTAAAAGTAGGTAGGAGACCTACCATAACCATGATTACAGAAAAGTTACTTCAGTCATAGAAAAATAGCATTTCAATGCTAACGGTGTAGTTGCTTATCTGATATTTTATATATAAACAAAATTAAAGACATGTATACACATATAAAAATCTGGAAACAAAGTGATCACTCAGAAGCATAAATCACAAAAAACATAACAAGAGAACTGCAGAGTTGGTCTGATTGAGTCTATAAATGAGGGATTATGAATACGTGCAACTTCCCTCACGCCCCCTAGTACCGGCTTAAGCGGAACTCAATTATCAACACCTAGCAGTGGTGGATACAATGATCCCGAAGAACCAGAAACATATAACATCACTGAAGTGAAGGACGACCTCTGACAAAAAACTTCGGACAAAAGACGTACGACAAAAGCTAAAAAAAACTTATTAAAACTTATAAAATTTAATTGAATTTTGGACTTAACATAACCATTATTACAGATAATTTGCTTCAGTCATATTAAAGACTTAATTGAATTTGAAGCATTGTAGTGTAAAAAAAAAAAAAGTTTCAAAATTGACAAATTATCTGCACCTCTGCCGTCAGCCATTATGACCCTTTAGGCCCTTGATTTTCTTTGTTTGTTGTTAGGATTAAGTTTTACCGGTACTGTAAATATCATAAGGCTATTTTCCAGCTTTACTGTTGAAAAAAGACATGATATGCCTTTGTGCATTTTCTAACGCAAAATGTGAAGTAGCTAAATGGATAGATTTCGTACTGTCAAATGTTTGCTAATTAGAAGATCCAAATTTAAAAGAACTTATTTCAAAAGCTGAAATATCCAAAACCTTTTAATGCATAACAACAGTTTTTTTCCAGGGTTATCCATTAATTAAATTTCGTACACATTGCAAATCAGCAATTTTCTTTATTAATAAGCACAAATGTGTATGTTGTGATAGCAATAAAAAAGTTTCGTTTAAACCATGCCATGACTTTGAATTAATAGCTAGTAATAATATCATTTTGACATGTATATTTAATGTAGATCTTTTGAACTTAAATATTCATAATCAGTTTCAGGTCATACAAAATAATTATTTTTGGGAACTTCCATCTTCGTTCAAGGCTGGAGCCAGCTTAATCGTCTACATCACAAGCCCAGTTTCCTGGCAAAGGTGGGTAATATCAAAAAAATACACGCTACATCAATGTTGTATTTTTTCATTTTCTTATCTTATTGAAATGAAAATAGTGACAAATTATCTACGGCAAAATGAGAACTTCAAACATAACTTACTCGATATATATATATATATATATATATTATATATATATATATATATATATATATAATTATAAACTTTGATATAACATATATCTCTCATAAATGTAAAAAATTCGCAACAAATCAAATTGTTATCAATCATATAAATTGCATATAAAATGAAGATTATATATATAATAAGTTATTGTTGATTTCAGGTTTGAAATTAACATTTATGACTCTACAAGGGAGGAGCACCGGGTAAATCCACCAGGACATATACCTTTAATGTATCATCTTTACTTTGTGACCGACGGCAATACTGTAGGCGTAGATACATACACACCCAGTCAAGGTTGGAAGAGCATTGGAGTATACAGGACTCAAAGTCCAGTACAATATGGAAAGACATACAATATTACTATAGAATCACACACAGGCTTCATCAGGGTATGTAGAAAACTTTCATCAAAATTTATTATTACCTGATCCCTTATATTAATGTAATTTGTTATTATTTACTGTTTTCTGAAATTCTAAAAACGTCAACGTTCGCGAACTATTGGCCGTTCAATAGTTTCAACTGTTTCCATCACGTGCACTAACGTCATTGACGTCATAGAGGGTTCCCACTTGAAGCGTCCATCGATCTTGATCATGAACCAGACGTGACGTGACATAGTTAAAATATCAAGTTTAATTATTAATATAATATTGTGTGCAGACCTATTTTCTTGTTTCTTTTTTACTTCTGCAAGTACTGTTAACACAGTAGTTGATAAGGTAATAAAACAGTCATTTCATGCGTGATTTGGGAACAGTCAAACAGTTGTCGGGATAGTGTTTAGTGAAAACACTACCCCCGCCATCTCGGGCCAACAGTTCGACTGTTCCCAAATCGCATATGAAATAACTGTATACTTTTGACTACCTATTGTTCTCCAAATCACATTGACCCAAATGTTCGCTCGCAGGGACGGGCGGATGGATGAATATAGATTAGACATTTAAAAATGATATTGAATATGCTTCGGTTAAAGGCAAACGTTGACGAAAACAATGTTTCAGCACACATTTATACATATATATCAATAACCGTGACAAAACCTTAAAGATCCTGTAACACATTTTTCATGGTTTTATTTCATAAATATGATGCTCAAATTGAGATTTGTCAATATTGTAAGTTCCAATAAGAATTATTTATAAAGATATTACCGAATTTAACATTTCGTGTAAATTAAAGAAGGTAATAAGAAATTTATTTTCTATGAATTCTAAGTCAATTTTTCCAATAAGAAATGAATGCATATTTTTTATTGATTAAATATAATGTGCACAAATATTTGCAGTATACATTTTACATATTCTTCGATGTTTGAAAATTGTGTTATTTGCATGATTATATACATATATACATATTTGCAAGTGTGGTATACACACAGTAACAATATCAATCACAAAACATACAGGATATTTAATATCTTTCAATAACTGATCTGATATGAAAGCAGACAGTCTGTCTAACATTAGATCATACGCTGTGATAGCCTACACGGGAATATTTTTTTTAAATGAAGACAATTGTTAAAGATTGATTTAAAGGAATAAATGGAACCATTTAAAAATACAGACTGTCTCTTAATTAATTTTTTGATTTACAGAGCATTAAGTATTTCATATTCTTTTTATAGCATAGTATTAATATTTGCATAAACGTATTACTTCAGACTTTTTGTGTAATAAATTCAATCACTCTGATCATACACGGTTAAATGCTCAGAGAGCGTAAAAAAGAGAAAACATTACAATAAAAAACATCTTGTGTCTCATTAGTAACACTAAGCTGACATATATATTCATTGCGAGGTATCCTATAAGCACCCATTTGCATGTTCCAGTCCGAAGTGTTTTTGTGTGTGTGGGTGGGGGAGGGGGTGTGCGCTCGCGCGTGCATGCGTGTCTGAGTGTGTGTGCAAAAAACGCAGTACACAATCTTAACTTACAAAAGTTATTAAAAAATATTTAGCTTCTTATTGAAACGGTTTTTTTCAGGTATCAGAAAACCGATAAAATTTGTATTCATTAAGTACTCTATGTGATTAACTAGCAGCCCATGATTAATTAATTCAACTAGAGGATACATACCTGTTTCAAAATGATATTATCGCTATGAATTATTTTAAACCAGAATTGATCGTATCCTTTAATAGATTGAATTCCCCAAAGATTTCCACCATACAAGTACTTTGTTTAATTCCAAATATTGATTTACAGAATTTTTAATCGTTATGGTTCAATGTTCGACCAACACTTTTATAATTTGTACCTTAACCAAAAAAATATTCGAAAAGCTGCATTTCGAAACTTAGGGGTAATTCAATGTCCCTCAACAGGCGATGCCTTTAAACATTTGTAAGTTTCTGACTGCGACTAAGTGACATACCTTTTGTTATCTAACACTCAACTGTCGATGCCAGCATTTTACAATAGCATTTCATTTAAATACCCCTTTTTATTATCCTTTTAAGGGACCTTTTTCTTAAAACCCATTATTTTGCTTTATTTCTGGTACACTTTCTCCATTATTGATATGAAATGTTCGAGCGAACCTGCAGAGACTTAGCAAAAATAGCCATATCGGCTGCCACAAGCAAAATGATGAATAATGAAATACCAAAATCAGTGTCATCTCCTTAAAAAGTGTTATCTTATATCTTATAAAAGGAGAGAAAATAATATAGGTAAATTGTTTAGAAAAAATTGAAGCCCAGCATTATATGAAAATAATATTGAAAGTATGAAATTGTTTCACAAATGGCTTCATGGTGGCGTACATTGTCTTTAATATTGTATGTATTCTACAATATAAATAAACCTTACAGTGCTTATAACATAAAGCATCGGACGTCTTTCAAATCGCAAAAATACTTCATTTTTTTGCGATCATAATTATTTAATTATATAGATTTTTCTGGCGAAAATTGAGTCAAATGTAGTAGCACGAAGTCGAAAACCAAAGCAAAGATCATAAGATAAATTCACTTGACCAAAAACATTATTTTTTTCACACAGTGCAAGTAACCGTCCACGCCCCCTAGCACAGGCTTAAGCAAAATTCAACATTTAAACATGAAATAGTAAAATTTTGAATTTAGAAACATCCACAGTGTGCGGTTCTCATGGAACCTTCAATGTGACACTTCCGTGTCATTCCATGAAAAGCGGCGTATGGTCCCCAAGAAATAAAAAGCGTGTGCCCTAAACGAGAAAACAATGGGCGGAACTAAATAAAATGGAATTTTGAAAGGGGATCAGAGGTTATGAAGCCTGCGTATCACAGATAAGACGCCAAAAGACAAAGTTTAAATCATCCATATCAAATGTGTATCTTTCTCCCGCAGCCTTGTTTACTTTTTCAGAGTCTACTGTGTCCATATCAACTGCATATCTTACCCCATATAGCCTTGTTTATTTTTTCAAAAGTCTCAGTTATTCAAATCAAATTCATATCGTACCCCGTATGGCCTTGTTTACCTTTTCCAGAGTCTCAATTATCCATATCAAATGCATAGCTTACCCATATAGACTTATTTTACTTTTTCCAAAGTCTCAATTATACTTATCAAATGAATGTTTTGCTCGTATAGCCTTGTTTTCAATTTTAGATTCCTAGAACTCAAATCACTTTTTTACAAAAAGAAACAAAGTTCTGACAATGTCATAGAAAGTTGTTTGATATAAAAAATCATAATATATTGTTGAAAACAACACTGATTTTATTGGACACGTTAACTATTTAAACTCAAACTGGAAATATAATTAGGTTCATTATCTAATTAACTGACTTTAAAATACGATCCCAAAATTGTGGCATACCGAATCAAGTGTAGCTGTGACACAAAAAGATCAAATAATTCTGGAAACAAAGTGATCCCTCGGAAGCATTAATCACAACAAAATTACATAAGAATTGCAGACTCGGTTTGATTGAGTCTGTACATGAGAGATAGTGAATAAGTGCAACATCCCTCATGACCCCTAGCACCGACATGAGCGGTACTCAATTCCCAACACTTAAAAGTGCTGGCATCAATGATCCCGAAGGACCAGAAAATATAACAGTACTGAAGTGAAGTACGGGGTAACTTTTTACAGCTGCCACACGGCACTTGAAACCTGCTGTTGTGAAGTACAATATTTTAAAAACAAAGTGATCCCTCGGAAGCATTAATCACAACATAATTACATAAGAATTGCAGACTCGGTTTGCATCAAAAATATATATATACAACTTCTTTACCACTAAACTGATTATAATTTGTAGAAAAAAATATTCCTTTCAATTACTTTTGCAACAAGGTTAAATTTAACTTGTTTATAACAACGAGACTTTATTTTGTAAAGCGAAGTGATACATACCAAATATCTAATTTTATGCTTTTGCCCTAGAATTTTATATCATATCATGTGCATATATTTATATTGTTTGTAGAATATATACATGTTCTTAGCTTGTTCATGGTAATCGGCCGACGTGATACATTCATTTAGAAGAGTATGGGAAATATAATTAAACAGTAAAGACAATTTGAATGAGGTATCTGTCAAATATAACATATAATTAACCATTTAGCATGTAGGGAGCATTTAGTTCTGTGTTAATTATATTCCTTCACCATACTTTCATTTCAGACAATTATAGACGGTAAACAGTACTTCGATCTTCCACATGTCACTCCACCAGAGAATGCTGCAACGATGCAAATATATTGTCATACGATCACGCCTTTTCTGGTTCATAATATCACTATGAACGGCCTTGTATGAATGAAATGTCCGTTTATTTTCTATATATTCAAGCAAAATGCATGTTTTCATTGGTCTTCTTATGTAGTATTTCATTTTTAGGGCTGCATTAATCCACATATTTGTAAATACCGGGCAGTCGAAAAATCCCGGCTATTTTGTACTTAAATACGGATTTAAAGTAGCTTGACCACGTGGTTTTAAATGTAAATAAAATATTTGATATGATTGGGCAATGTTCACCTAAAACTCAATAGTTTTGGTAGTTTCCGTAATATTATGATCTTTTACTTTTCCAGTCTTGCACAAATCTTTTGGTAGTTGTCATCAATTGTTTTTATTTTTATTATTTTAATTCTGTATATTATATGTAACACGGGTTGATAGAGTGTGTGTTTCATTTCTTCGATTTTCATTCAATTTCATCAATTTGCTAAATACATATTTTTTTTCATTTAATTTTTTTCAATATGTGATATCGTACAATGAGTAACTAGCATTCATTAAACATAACGATCAAGTTTTTTAAATATAGAAAAAGGAATCATACACGAAAACATAAGAAAAAAACCTACTTCTAACTGAAAGTCTTATATGTCACCGATGTTAATATGTTTATTGGTATGCTAGTAAGTTATACATTAACCGTTAACACCGTTGTATCAAACGTTGAAATCCGTTTGGTTTTTCTTTGGTATTCGATAAGTACTGACAAATGTTTAAAGGTCATTTCATATTCAAATGTTTCAAAACAATAATGTAAAACGAATATAAATTTGGCATCCAAATAAAGATAATGTTTATTTTGGTAATATTATGATTAAAAGACAACTTGTACTTTCGGTTTCTACAATCACGATAATAAGTTTATATTAATTATTGCACTGTTTACCTTTATTTGGTGTACGTTCACTCGATATATTGAAAGGAACAACTCCCATCATTACATTACTTTTTGTTTACATTTTTGTTTCTTAGCGTAGGTTAGACCGTATTCGATCTGTGTTTACATGTACTTACTAATGTGTCCGGGAATCCCCCACCCCCCCCCCCCCCCCAAAAAAAAAAAAAAAAAAAAAAAAAAAAAAAAAACATTCAAATAAAGAATCACAAAACATGCACCTGTTTAGTAAGCGTTGTTTTGCATTTTATTTTTCAAAGTAGTATGTAAACGCGTGAAGAAATTTCTAATAAAATGTCAAACAGAATTCTTCTGTCAAGAAAATATATAAGGCTTCCACAAATGCCTTTAAATTCAAGCAAAGATGCACACACCAGAAGGATTAAATATCCAAGGAAAAGGTATAGACAATTACAACATAGCCAATCCACAAATCAAAACCAAACATAAATATAAAGCAATACACCTTCAACTACAATGTCGCCAAGTACAATGACTGATATAAGTAGTAATGAAAATTATCCATCCGCAAGAATAAATTTCTACAGGATGTTTTGCTCTCAAAGGATCTTCTCTTTTCTTGAAGTTTACTATCATAATGCCAATGATATGTAAGTTTACAAATTACAGAGCAAAATCTGAATTTATCGAAGGAAGACAACAATTAAGGGAGAAAAAAGAAGATGTTTATATTAATGAAGATCTGACAAAGTATAGAAATGACTTATGATATGAATCAAGTGTTCTCAAGAAATGCGAATGAGGAGACATTCAATGTTGATAAAAATTTATATAATTTAATGCAAATGTTTGTGTATGTATGTTTTATTGACTCTGTATACATGTGTACATTTTTCATGTGCTTGGTTGTATGCGTGCGTTCGTGTGTGTGTATATACAATATAAATAAAGTGTGATGATCAAAATCAGGCAATCACATAAATCCGATTAATCGGCTTTTGAATATTTAAAACATAAAACCAAAACGCCAGCGGGTTAGAAACAAAACTATTCATTTTCTATGTTTAAAGGCATGCTTATCGAGGTAAAACGACAAAGATACGAGCAAGTCAATACACATTGCAAACTTGAAACTGCGTTGAGATTAATCTTTTTCATGTATCTAAAAAAAATATCTTATTGAATGAAATAAACTACCCTGTATTTGAATAAAAATATTATCTTGATGAAGCATTTGTTATTAATTGAAATAAACTTCTCTGTAGTTGCATTTTATATTATATTATTTGAAAAGATTCAACCAAGTGAACAATTTTCACTTCGTTGTCTTCGAGGGACCTTCCTTTCTTCCAGTCAATATTTTGTTTCATAAAATCAATTAATATATATCAGTTAAATGTCAGTTTTGCCTCCTTTATGTTTGATGTACATGTATTTGTAAAGAGCAACCGTCCATTATAGCATGTCAATATGTCAATGTATAGCTTAAAATACGCTTCAAATGTTTGACGAAAAACGGAGATAAGATGCAAATAATTTTATAAATTCAAATATTTTGAAATAAGTAGCGCATCAAAACGGTGTAGCCGTTAACCTAAATACACTCTTTAAGCGTTAAATGACGGATCAGAATTGAAAACAAATAAGTAACGCTTGAATTCTGTGCCCTTTTTGCCAGCTTTCAAACTGTTAACTGCATGTGACAGTTTAGCTTTATAACGTATTAAAATATAGCAATATAGATTGCTAAAATTATTATTCTAATTATAAACCTCTAATACCGTAATTTCTCCAGAATATCTACGAAATGAGTATGTTACCAGGTAAAATGCATTAAAGGGAGACACAGGCAAAATTTTCATTTCTTAGTTATGAATTTTTCATTCATTATTCTGTAAATGTCATCAAAATGAATACACTAGTCATTCAAAGGAACAAAACTTTTTTCAATATAAAGAATAAGATGGTGGTTTCCTAACTTGACCCGCGTGGGTCAGGTTAGAGCGGAATGATTTCACAATAGTTGTCACAGTGAACTCTGGAACGTTAAAGAACATATCAAATGAATGAATTAGACTTGTTTCAATCATACAATATTCACAATATCTGTTACTGTAACTTCCAGGGTTTGTTAAAGTCACATGACTTGTTTTACAACTATTCGGTGATTCTGTTGGCGTCTAAATCTCGTTCAACATATATCGATATATTTAAGCTTCAAACCCAAAATAAATAGAATTTATGCCGAATATTATACTGGGACTTTAAAAAATGTAATTTTAGCGTGATTTGAGCACATACGATCATTTTAATATTTTTGTCATTATTTTGCCTGAGTATCCCTTTAAACTATTTTTGTCAAATATCTCATTACAATAACGATGTTACACAGTCTGTTTGCATCATCATAATAGTAATATCTTTTGTCTGAATATTCTATCATTTTGATTTTAATCTGATTGAAATTTGAAAATAATTTTAGATATCAAGAGCATCAACAATAAACATGACACAATCGTGAACAGGTTTCATTGTATACATATATGTAAATTATTTTCTTATCATCATTTATATTTTATCTATTTGTTTCTTTTTTCAACAATGGAAATTCATTTAAGTCGTCTGCTCTGAAAAACAACACGCTGTGAATGTGAAAAATTTCAATTAGGAGGGACTACACTGAGATTTACAAATTGAGGTACTAGAAATATCTTTTTAATATTATTTCATGAAGGCCCTTGGCCAATAACGTGTGTGCAAAATTTCAAAATATTCACTCGCTCTGTTTCTTTTTTCTTCATAATAAGACTAGAAATACTTCAAGAAACAATTCCCTATTAAGTTCTGAATATATTTCTGTAATAACCTTGCATTTTATTTCTGTTTCAAGTGCCCAAGTTTATCTATGTTAGAATTTTAAATTTTATCTGTCAGACTTTTGGTTTTTGGACCTTAATATTATATAATCGCTTGTTGTCTTTCATAAAGGCAACGCCCCTCTATGATAAAGACTCATTCTTGAATTATAATTGTTTGTGATTCAGTGATTCAAATTAAATTACTCGATTGTAATATGTTTACTTCTTTAGGAAGTAATGTACAAACAGCGTTGGAGATACAATAATTTTGCAAAAGTCGAATACAATCGCGGGTGATATTTAGCACTTTTATGAACGATAACACAAAACTGTTTTATGGGTACATTTTCAATTGACATGCTTAAATATACATGTACTTCATAATACACTTCCTTTCCTTATTAAACTTCCAACATCCTCTTATAATATACTCAGACAAAGCCTATAAACAGGTAAATGAGTGTTTTTATGAACAAAACGATATTTCTAAATAGAAATTAATATTTTTGCAAAAGGAACTTTTGCATAATTACAATGAAGATAATGTAGTAAGAACAATATTTTACAGATAACCAATTTTGAACTAGAGTCTTATGAATTGAGTAATACATACACAAACAACAGTCATTTATCTAGCTACAGCCTATTTTAGAGTTTTATTTTAAGTTTAAGTTTGTTAAGCATGTGAGCCATAAGTTAATTCACGGCTATAATGTTTTGCTAATTTTAACCGGCCTTTAAAATCCGAAGTTCAACTTTGTGGTACCAGTTTAGTCCCTTGCAGTATTTTGTGGACCCGAACTAAAGTTAAGTATCCCTCCTTTCCGCCGAATATGGTGAAAGAACTAAAACCTGCTGTACCTGAAACAGTTGTCGCCCCTCCTTTATTTTTATTGTCATTTCCCCCATCTACATTCGATGTCCCTTTTTTATTTCCCTGGTTAACTCCTATGTTTTCTGTAACATCAGTTTGTACCCACTTTGATAATATATTTTTACTGTTTTTTATCTAATAGTATCTTAATTAAAGCAATTTTTGTAAGATGTAAAGGCATTCTTCATTTCTTAATTCTACTTTTCTTTTTCCTTTTTTACTGTTTACTATTTTCCCCAAAACTATTCAGCCACTATTTTGCTAATGGCGTTGCTGTCCGGCAACTGTAATATTGGTCATACTTTGTATTTGATTTTTTGTCGGATATTATAATTTACTTTTTATTTATTATCTAAGCGATTATTCTGCCCATGCTCTGCCTTGTACCCTGCCCGGTATATGTTTGGCTCTTTGCCGCTGGCCCATGTGGGAGTTGCGTTCATTGAAAAACGCCCTTTCTTGTTTATATTGTTTATCATATTAAACGCGTTATTATAATATAAGGCAAATGACATCACGTCGTCACATTATATGCCCGCCTGTGCAATACCATTTACGGGGTCGCAAAAGCGACAAGGGTTTGTGATGAATATGTAATGTTTGCTCTAAAAAGGAAATAAATAAATAAAATAATATCTGTGTTTGATATTTTAATGGTTAAGAATATGAAATTTTTTAAACTTGTTACCTGGATATCGCATCCGTCAGCAAATATTAATCCATTGGGAGTACAAGGTATCTGCTGACCGTCATCAATTGTGTCATACGACGACAACATACAATTTTCTGTCGACGATTTAATTGACACCGTTATACAATCTTCCTGCATAGAACAAGTTATCAAACAATGTGCAATACTTTTTTGAACTGATTTCGTTAGATATATAGTCAACTTTGAGCTTATAGTTAATTCGAGCTTTATGTCTGATAATTTGTTCCGCTAAACATATTTGTATTATTATGTATGATACAAAAATCGCTTAGATCCTTTTGGAGACATTTCCAATTTGAATGTTATTTACAAGTACGTTTGAAAAGAATCAGTGTTACTACAACTGGGATTATTAATTAAAAATAACTAAAGCTTGTCGATTCCGAATGATTGATCAGACCACCCTTTGTATAGGCTTATAAATATATAACGCATAATTTGAAAACATAATTGGTATCAAAACAAAACTATTTATCCTATATGTTGTAAGTCGAGACTATCGAGAAAGGTAACAAAGGAAAGGCTTGTCAATATACATGACGAACTTGAAACAGTATTTTGTAATCTTGTACATGTAGTTTAGACTGTACATGTAGTTAGGACTGATCTTTTATCGATAAAACTTTAGTAAATTAAATTTATTTCTTGAATAGAATCAACTTCAATTACATTTTTCATTGCAATTTTCTGATTTTATTTTCTTACTTATTGCTTTCGAGGAAGGACTTCCCTCATCTGACATTTGTTTTCAGATTTTTATACAGACTCAACATGTCTTTACGTAGAGTCATTTCTTGTAAGGCAGATATATCATATATCAGGGAGGTAAATCAGTAATGCATATCCATAACAGTAATAAGAGATGTACAATTGTCCCTCTTAGTTACAAAGGAACAGTCTCTTGTAATTACATTATGAATGGCATCCATACTTTATTTAGGACATAGATATCAATTCTGAGTGCATTGTTTTAGAATAATGCATAGTTTGAGTTCAATTGCGTAGTTATATAATCACGAAGGCTGATAGGCCAGAGTTATTAATTACAAAGCATTTGAACGAAAAACATGCATTATTATACAACAATGCGTGAAGAATAAATATCTATTTCCATTTCAACAAGTCAAGAAAAAACATAATTATTATTATGAAGTAGGACTTTATGTTTGGTGGTTCAATTTGTTCTCGCCTCAGAGTTTCCAGTAGAAACGTTCTTTAAAGGTTGTTCCAGTGGGTTGAAAAAAAAACTGTCGATAAATCTTCCGTGTGTAGAAACATTTTGAGAATAACTATAAAACTTTGTTTGTTTATTTTATTTCACTCTATAATTTTTCAAGCGAAGTGAAATAAGTGTAAAACTTAATTCGTTTGCGACATTAAAATGGCGTTCTTGATTTGATTGTTTTGCACGTGCTTTTTGGCGCTACATTGTGACGTCACATAAACAGCACTTTAAACGTCTTTACAGCGTTAACGACTGAATTAAAGATAATGGTGTTTGAATTCATTTTCTTAGTTAGACTATTTTCTTTCATTCTATATAGTTTTCACAACAAAATTCGACAAACAATTGATTTCATTTAAACAAAATGGAGCCCTCAATGTTGAAATACACAGGGAGATAATAAGAATGGCGAGTGCATTGTTGTAGAATAATGCACGCTTCGTGTCTTCTTTGTTTATATAGAAAAAATTCCGATAGTGTTGGAATTTATGTTTTATTTTTATTTTTGTCCATTCAAAATGTAACGTTTCAAACAATACGGATAAAATATTGTGGAAAGAATGGAACTATGCCTTTTTCTGATTTACATTGAAATTAGTTATTAGCGAAACTTTTGTAATAATTGAAGATATCTACCAGTTTTACCGTTCGAGGGATCTTCAAGATAATGACGTAAATAACGTCGCTAGGTAAATAAGTCATAACATCATACAGGGACGTCACCCTTATAACGTTTGGAAAGTTTTAATGAACTAAAATCTAGACTTGAAAGTTGTTATTTTGAATTCAAGTCAGGTTCGAAATCATTTGCTATACAGCTTCTTTCATTCTTTATTTTGACGTGTCTGGTTCTTTCATTTTATCCATTGGCATTATGTAAATTTCGATAAAATATCTCTTTGTGCAAATGGCAATGTGTTGACTAACTAGTAACTATTCATTATCCGGATTTCGTAAATATTGTGAAATAATACTAGATTTCTTAATTTTGAAGTTAAAAGTAACTGCAATATAACCTTTTGAGCGACCTTTATATTTCAGTGCATCATTTCCTTCTACCTACCTACATACCTACCTACATACCTCTACATACCTCTACCTACCTACCTTTCTACTTACCTACACCTTGTTCTGTCTCATCTCCCTTTGCATTTATATCTATTAGGTATTTAAGTTATCTCAATTGGTGCGTTCATGCATTTCCAGTGTAAGTTTACCTTGCACAAACAAACGGAAATCTGAAATATCCTATCAAATACAGATTTCTATAAAAATAATTTCTGCAATGATTCACTTTTCAATATATCGTGCAGACAGAAAGAAGCTTGGTCTTATTAATGTTCGATGATACGGCATTCTCAATCCCGTATGATCGGCTTAAATTTATAACAGACATAGTAGATTTTGATTCAGAAGATCCTCTACAATTGTACTTAGCCCTTTGCAGAACAACTGAGTCATTCATTTTTCCAGTATACAAAATGACAGAAGTGTCAAAGAAATGAAGACAATACTGATTCGACTGTAAATGCTGAAGTGTAGATAAACAGTGTAATGTGTAGTGAAAAAATTGCTTCTTTCTTCAAAATGGCATTGTTAAGATCTTGCTATCATGTCAGTATTGTTTTGCAGTGATAACATATCTTGTACTATCGGCTGAAATAATATGTCATGTTTAAATCAAATGTGAACAGCAACTATGCAAACGAATACGATAATCGCCATTTGATGTTAAGTCCGTCTCACACAGAACACGGTTGGGTACACGGTTTCCCATACGGTATACTCGGTTACCCACGGATTGACTGGTTCACTTATTTAGCTTACACCGTGCTTGGGGATTAGTTGGTACGATTTAGACTCGAATGCAGCACAAGTATGTACGAAATAAGCACGGACATACTCGGCCAAGCAAGGTTTGAACACGATTTACCTGCGAATACATACGATTGTTGCACGGTTCCAAGAACGTTCTAATACGGTGAGGTATAATTAAACACGACCGTTACTCGATTTACATGCCTTTCACAGGCTTAGGAAAAATAATTTTGCCTGCCTTTAAACTGTCTTTTGACATTATATCTGTGAGATACAGGCTGGATAACCTTTGAACCCCTTTCAAAATTCCATATTGTTTAGTTACGCCCATTTTTTCTCTGTAGGGCACACGCTTTTTATTTACCGGGGACCATACGCCGCTTTTCATTGAATTGCACTTCTGTGTCACAGTGAAGGTTCCATGATAACCGCCGTATAAACACGTCTGCAAATATTAATTCAAAATTTTACCATTTCATGTTTAAATGTAGACTTCTGCTTAAGCTTGTGCTAGCGGGCGTGGACGGTAGTTTCTCACTTAATGAACGGGCTCAATCAAACCGAGTCTGCAACATTTTCAATTTTGTTTAAATATGTTTTGATATGAATTGACCCATTTTCATGGCTTGGCTCAACATTGTTCGAACTTTCAACGAAAAGCACATATAAAAAAGCTGACAGGATACGGGAATAAGGAATCATGATAAAACTGATATACATTGTTGCCCCCCCCCCCCAAGCTCATCAGGCTCGGCAGGGTCAGCAGGTAGGAGATGTCTGCGGGCCAAAATGTTTTATTTTCCTTCTCTGTGTGGAAGCCTTCTTCATAAATTGGATGCATTCTAGTGTGATGCAGCAAGTATTCTAGGTAGATCTAGCAGTTGATGGTGGCAGCAGCTAGTTGTGGTTTTCGTTATACAGTTCGTAATACCGAACGAGGCCTTGAGAGACCGTGTATACCCGTACTATGCCGTGCCTGCCATGTGTGATAAGTACTTGAACCGTACTGGTCGTATGACGTTCGTATGAAACCGTGTGTGCACTTGTGTGAATCTATCAATTTATGTTCGCGAATACAAATTTTTGTCGTTTTGCCGAGGTTGGACATGTTCGCGAATATTTAATATCGCGTTTTTTTGATTTCCGAAAAAAAATATTTGCGGATTGGAAAGTTTGATGGGGCCGTAAAATCCATTAGCCGACTATTAATCTTCAATAATTGAGGTCATTAAATGGGATTAACAATACGCTAGCCTTATATTATATTGGCAAGTGAATTGTGATCACGGAACGTGATTGACAATAGGCCTACTAGTATTTCATAAACTGTATTAAAATGTGGATGTTTATTTTGAAAGAGCTCTTTTGATATTTATGAAATAGTAGTAGTTTACTAAGTTTGTGTTTTTATTGCTTTATGACAATATTCATCAAAATTCATTACTACCTAACAGGTGCCGGTAAAATTCGAATATATCCGGTCAAGTAGCTTTGCATGAACAACGTCTAAAATAAAAATTTCTCTCCAATTTATTCGCGAACTCGTGCGGACTTATTCGCGCAAACAAATGTTCGCGCTTCGTGGCCATCCATTAATAGAGCAAATATTAATTGGTCGCGAATATTCGATGGGTTACAGTATTCTATACGATTTACATAAGATCTTGCCACGGTTGGGCTCACTTGTAAAGTGGACTTCAAATATGTTTGTGTATGCTGTCTCATACGGTCTCACACGGTCTTTTACAGTCGCCTACACGATCATACACGGACATGACATCTGTCACAGTGTTTTAATAGTTTTAAAAATCATACACGGCTTACACGGATACGCTCGAATAACAGGAGTGTAACTCGGTTAACGCAATGGTTGGTTCGGTTGTATGGTTTACACGACTGGCCAACCATATAAATATGTGTTCTATGTGAGAAAGGCTTTAGTATTCTCGCTTATCGGATTTCTAATTGGTACAACCAGACCATTTACACGTTTTTCTTTATCAATAAGTTATTTCGTAGACCATTGATAGGAATAAAACCGTTTTATGATTTCACTTTACATTGACGGATGACTTTGTACTAGAACTGCTAAGATATGATCAGTGTTTCCAACCAACATTTATGGAAGATCTATTTCTTATCATTAGTAATAATCCATAATTATCCATAGAACATTGGCAGTATGCGTGTTTGACACAAAACAATGATCCATTACAATAAGGTTTTGCGTTCATTGAGCGCAACTCTTCCTTATTAGCTCGACTATTCGATAAGAATAAGTAGCTATTTTAGTCATCCGAACGTCGGCGTCGGTGTCGGCGTAACCACTTATGTTAAAGTTTTTGTAATACCTCAAATATGTTCAATATCCATTGACAAATTGCTTTGAAACTTTGCACACTTGTTCACCATCATGACCCTAACCTGAAGACAGGAGGTGTTAACTGTATCAAGCATTTTAACATTATAATGCTCCTTTTTGAACTAAGAATTTACGTTAAAGTTTTTGTAATACCTCAAATATATTCAAAGTCCATTGACATATGGTTTTGAAACTTTGCACACTTGTTCATAATCATGCCCAACATGTAGACAGGAGGAGATAACTGTATCAAGCATGTTGACAGAATTATGCCTCTTTTTTGACTTAAATTAACGTTAAAGTTTTTGAAATACCTCGATTATTTTCAAAGTCCATTAACCTATGGCTTTGAAACTTTGCACACTTGTCCATCATCATAATCTCAACTGGTAGACTGAAGAAGGTAACTGTATCATGCATTTGGACAGACTTATGACCCTTTTCGGACTAAAATTTACGTTAAAGCTTTTGTAATACCTCAAATATAGTAAAAGTCCCTTGACATATGATTTTGAAACTTTGCACACTTGTTGATCATCATGCCCAACCTGTAGACAGGAGGAGATAAATGTATCAAGCATTTTGACAGAATTATGTCCCTTTTTGACTTAAATTAACGTTAAAGTGATTATAATATCTCAAATATTTCCAACGTCCATTAACATATTGCTTTGAAACTTTGCACACATGTTCACCATTTTTACCCCAAAGGTAGACAGGAGCAGGTGAAAGTGTAAAGCATTTTGACAGAATTATGCCCTTTTTCAACTTAGAATTTATATTTAGGTTTGCATATTACCTCATTATATTTTCATATTCTTTTGAAACATGTTGAAATTTTATTATCTTCTTTTGAGAGCATAAAAGGACTCCCTCCAAGGCCTATAACTGTAATGTTGATTTAAAGAAAAAAAATGTCCTTTTGTTATTAACTCAGAAATTTTTACATTATCAAGGCTCTTTTACTACCAAGAACTAAGAATAGTCGAGCGTTGCTGTCTTACCGACAGCTCTTGTTGATCTTGTTCTTCATATAGTAGTTGCTATGTGGGCTTGACGTTTGCAATATCCATTTGGTGCTGATTTCTCATAAACTTAAACACACTTTGCGTATACCCTTTATTTGACTGAAGAAAAGGGACCACGTAAACCAGATCGATGTTAAAAGTCATAACCAATGTTGTTAACCCCAAAAGCAACACATTTTGTAATCCGTAAAAGATAGCCGGTTGCAATACTTTGCGATCAGATGATGCCCATTTTTTTATTATTTCAGATTGATGGTACAGCTCTCGTCGTATTGTCACTGTTGTTTTGTTAACATACACCGCATCCAACGTGTATCTGCCAGTCTTTCCGGTCATCTGTGTGTTAACTGTTCAGTGGTTGACTTATTTGTATAATCATTTTAAAAGTTATTTTGTTTATGTATTTGAAATGTATAAATTTATGTATATTTATAAGATTTCAACTAAATTATTGTCATTTTGATTAACAAGAAATATTATTCTAACTCAATTCTTTACATGCATGTTAACCCCTAGAATGGATATACTGACGTTTTTTAATAAATATATAAATACTAAATTAATAACAGTCGTACTGTATGAATAAGGTGTTTTGTACAAACGATATAGAAATATTTCAGTAAAATACTAAGAGAAATAATTGAAATAATCAGAATGTAAAACTGCCTTTAAGTTGTATAAAAAAATATATATTGTTTACGAAAAAGAAAAAAAAAAATAGTCACAATGTTGTCTTTTTACCTGCACACTGACATTTTTATAAACAGCGGATGTCTGAAGGTACGATTGGAATGACAACTTCCTTTTAAGTTGTATTTAAACCAAAGAAATAAATTAACAAAGAGTAAGACATCAATTACTATAGTATTGACCAAAATCAAAATCTCCATGACAGGAATCAAATAAGTCACAAGAAAGTTATATTCGTAAATGTGGGAATAAAAACAAAGATATTAATACCTGCATCAAATCATTCTCTTTCTATATGAATACACACACGGTTCGAATTACCGGTTGATTAATTGGGTATTACGTTACTGAAGTGAAGCATAACGTGCCGGTGCATTAATGAATTAAATCAAAGGGTTGAGACTCTTTCTTTTAAATGGCGTTAAAAAAAGATTTGTTCTTCTTTATAAAATGTTTATAATTATTATAAAGGGGTATTTGTTAACACGGGAAGTCCAGCAGAAATTGAAGTGAAAATGATGATTTAAGTATACTTTAAAGTTAAGAGGTACGTATTTACAAAATTGAATTGGTCAGCCGTGCCTGTTATCCTATTGGAATTCAATAATTTCAAACGCTATTTTGATCGTTTTTTTTCGTTGTTGTGTCTTTCCTTTTTTGGATTTTAAATTGCGTTTTAAAGCTTGCCTTTCAATATGTATAAAATGCTTTATAAACAAAACATTTTACACGACTGAATGTGAGATGTTATGCCCAAATTCGTCTGAACATTCAGTAGTAAGGTAACTACTACAGATTGATACTTAGTACAAAAACAACATTAAAATATTATAAAATTTATTCTGTCGGTTATGTATAATGACATAAACTGATTACAGTTTGTTTGGTACGACTTTTATTATTGACTATCGAACCAGAATATTACTAATTGTAAGTGTGTTCTAACTCGAACCATTTTTTAAGTTATTGCAACAACTCGACAATGGTCCAAAGTTTGGCAAATGACAATCACATTTATCATAAATGAAAAAGATACAAATCAAATCGAACAAAAGATTAAATAAGTTTACATGCATATGAACAACCTTTTTTTGTAAGTTAAAGTGAAAGACCATGACTTACTAAGTAATTTCTTGAAATAAATATGTGCGACGTATATTTCATATTTAGGTTAAAGTTTTATCTACAGGGTGGTAAAAAAGAATGTCACGTCGTAAAATGTTTGCAATATTGAACTACGTTTCCTTATAAAAATCTAAAAACAAATTAAACTTTACAAATGAAGCTTTTCCTTTTAATGACCGTTAACATTTGCCTAAATTAGACACTTCTTACACATGTCAATTTATTACATACAGTGAAGGAATATGCCTTTCAGATATAACGGTTTCTGACAATAATTATATAAATTGTACACGACAGATTTTCGTTACCTGTATCATTGTATATCCCATAATTGACATCGAAAGAACCAAATACCACATTAAATGATATAAGAGGATGCTTCTCTAGCCAATTCGATTAAAATCAGCTCTTAAATAACGATACCCAATAGGATCTGACATACACCCAAAGGTAGTCACCTTCTCGTGGTATTTCAAACAACCAACCAACCATAGGCGAATTTTGAAAGAAAATCGTTTCTGAAACCCAATACGAACTAGGTAATTTTCACGAGTTCGAGAATAAACATGGCATATTTATTTAGCCGACATGTAAACTGGAAAAAAAAATCTTGCCCTTTAGAAATTATCTCTTTTTCTATTATTTAAAGTTAATTTGTTAAAAATTATTTCACACATTTTTTTTCCTAACAAAAATCAACAATTGTTAAACTTCTGTACTTATGTGACAATGTTTCTATAGTGTAACTACTGAATAAATGATAGTAATAGTTGTCTCCAAAGCAGCATTTATTGAACTAATACGGTATTTGAATCTGTTTAAAAAGTTATCAACAGGAATAATATTGAAACATATAAATCTATATCCGCTTTTTAGCGTTACAGTAAAATGGTTTGGGTCTTATAACAACACTGATATCAAAGTTCTCGGAAAGTCTCGGATCACTCGAGATGTGCTTTCCTTCAGGAAACTCAAAACACCAGCGCTGCAAAAGGTTACTGACATAAAGAAAATAACGTGTTTTAGCGAAGGATTCTCCTGGACATTGACGCAACCCGTTCCCAAAAGGTATCAAGCTGAAATAAAAAAGAAAGATGTTACAAATATCATATCTTATGATGTTTCATCTATTAACTTTAACAATCTCGTTTAATATTATAAGTCATTAAAAATGTGATATTTGAGGTACAGTAAGAGTTAAACTGAAAATCATAAATTAACAATTCTTTTTCTTATAATTTTGATATTATAGGCCGATCATAAGCTTGAATCTAGTGAACTTTTATACTTCTTTCGCAATATGTGTTCAGAAGGCAGGACATTTCCATGATCGTCCAAGAATCTCTCTGGGCGAAATGTCCATGGATCTCCCCAAATCTCCTTGTTGTGGTGGATATACCAACTATTCCCAATGACCTTTGAAGAGAAAGATGACCTATAATCTTATTGTATTCATACAAAGAAGCTGTTTTCACTGAAATATATATTAAACCTTTATATGATGCCTTTCTGAATGATGTTGATAAAACAATAAATTATTAATCCAACGCAACGAAAGTAAATATTTGCCATCAAGATGTAAAACCCTTTGTAGAAATGCTGTTTATCGAAATTTTGTGTATATTCTCAACATATAAATATGCAAATACTTAGAAAAATAAATCTAAGAAAGATATTTATTAAAAGTAATATATTACAAGAGATTATAGTGTGTGATATTAATTTACACATTTGTAGAGAATGCAGTATCACTGTGCATATCCGGTAACGCAGGAATATACAATTATCGTAAAAGTAACGCCGAATCTGTGCAAAACGCATAACACAGTACGTAAACAAACCAAACTGTTTTATTCTTAATCAAATTTAAAGAATTGAATTAGCGCATACGGCTACTACTACATAATACTTTAGTCATAATTACTTTTTTCTGGAAATGTGTTTACTTTCTTAGATCATTCGTGAAAAAGACAACCTGATTATCGTTTTGAAGGTGTCTTTCGTGTTTCGTCAAATAAATATATACAACTAATACATTTAGATCTTTATTGTTTTCATATTCTTTATACCCAAGACATTTGTCAAACTACAAGTGTCGTTTAACAATAGAAGGAGGCCGGTTAAATAGTCTTTAGGTCCTTTTACTGGGCTAACCGCCGTTGCGTTGTTTCATTCACAAATTCGGCGTTACCTCAAAATAATGCTCTTAATTACATTTTGTCTGCGAAATTTAATGTAACATGGCACGAATAGATTGAAAAAAGTCTCAGGTACACCAAATATAAAAACAATTATAAAGTTATATGTACGTTATTATATTTAAAGATATCAACGAAACTAAAAATCGCCATCAATACGCTAGCCAGGTCGTAATTTTCACGAATGATCTTGAAAAATAAACATAATCATGGAAATATTTTTGATGGCGTTGAAAGTAAAATGTCTCAGCAACTGTCTGCGCTAACGTATTTCTTCCAATTGGTGTACAATGAAAAATATTGGTCCATTTACTTATCGCGGAGCTTGTTTTTGCAACTAAATTGCACAATTTTGCGTTACTTTTACGCAATCCCTGCGTTATTTGCACATTCATGCGTTATTGGATATACACGATGGGTATGGAATACCGGTAATTACATGTACACAGTGTGAAATTATTCAAAGTGATGTACGTGCAAGTAAACATTATTTGAGAATGCTAAGATAGAAGCAGACAACACGATCTAAATTCGATTCGATAATGGTGGAAGCAGGCAACATAATTTGCGAACGATTAGGCAATGTTCAGATAGAAGAAGGCAGAATGACAATAATTAATTAGTTATAAGATTATGATAACATGGGAGCAGATAACATGATCTAAGGTTGTCAGATATATGAAGTATGTAAAAAATTGCAATGACATGATGTGGATGTGATAATACAATCTTCAGATCAAAGCTTACAAAGAGAAACAAATTTCAATACTAGACGAAAACGTGTGCATATTTTGAAATATTTATACATATCATCCACACATTAATATTTTTTTTTGTACTACGATGTTCAAACACTTACCGTTCAAAACATCTTATAAACTTTTGTTTCGAATTATTGAAGATAACTTACCGTACTGTTCATTGCAATATCATATCCTTCAAAGTCTACGTCTTCTTTGCATTTATGAGGCAACATAAGTGGGACAACTGTAATGTATCTATGCACTTCCATCTCAAATGCTTTGAAAAATGAGCAATTACTTCTGTCTTTAAATGTCGGAGGTCGTTGTCTTCCAATTTCCCTGTCAAACTCATTCTGGAGCAGCTTCTGATATTGTGGATGATTCAGTAATATCAATATTGTATTTGAAAGAACTGACCAAGTTGTTGTGATTCCTATAAAATGGTAAAATGGTCTATATTGTATTACAAATCATGTTTGTATAAAGCTATGTTAATGTTATTTAAACAGATGCGTATAAGATTTGAAAATTATTAGCTCATTTTACGTGAATCATGTGATGAAATTAAATAATTGATAAAACGTGAATTTTGATAGTACGTAACAGTATATTCGGCATGTAGTTGAATACTCTAAATACATGTGGACATCAAATTGTTTTTTTACCAAAAGCAAAATAGTAATAGTTATAATTGTTAAATGGAAGCCGTGGTGTAAATCTTGTGACGAAATAAAACAGTAACACTTATCTTACACTAATGCATACGGTTACTACATCAAACCAAAAAATATCGACGTAAAGAAGCACTTTTTAACGTCTTTATCATTTCATAGGTCAAACAAAAATGTGTTTTATATGGAGGCTATTCGTTGCCAAAATTCCAGCCTTGTTGATCTGAGTTGAACAGTTTGTTAATGGAACAAATACAATTGTATTTCTTAATATGTAAACTCCAATGTTGCATACTTGGATTGAGTTTGCCGTTTTAACATTGTAAACATGCATTTCAACAAAATACATTTTGTTAAACGACAAAACATTAACTGATATCATAGTAGCAATACCAAGTGTTCGAATATTCAAAACAGAAGTTACATTCTTAGCTTTACATTGTCGCACCATCATGATTCAGATCAGCATAATCCAGCTTTACACGTTTTTCAATAGGAGATAAAATAAGCTCCGCCCATTTCCCTGCCCACTAAATCATCGTAAATAAACGTATTTTCCGTTCATTTTCGGTATTTACCGTCGGCGACAAGAAGCGGCGTAGTTTCCGTTTATCATACCTTTTAGGTGTTAAGTTACTAAACATAATTCACTTGCATGATTGCCTACAATCAACATCAGCGGACTTTAAAGGAATATAGGCATATAAGTTTTAAAACGTTGTAGACACCACATTTCCTTGAAAAAAACAACTTAAAAAACCCCAAAAACACCAGGTTACATACTGTCTGAGGTTAAATATTTTTCAAGGAAGTGAAAACTATTGAAAAGACTATATTCAACGACAAATAAATTTTACTGATGGTATTCAAATTTGCATAGGAATGAGTAACATTTACAGATAAGCTGCTACCTTACCACTTTCAAATTATCAAGTCAACATCTGATAGAGATTTTGATACGACTAATTACTAATACAGACCAAATTCTGGCTGTTGTCTTTCCTAGTAGTACTATTATATCAGTATCCTTAATTCTAGTGCATGACTTGACAAGAAAAAACTTTTAACAATTATAGAAAAATTATAACCAAACTTTTTATTTTTACCATATATTTTCCAATTTTTCCTATTTTGTTTTTCAATAAGTAAAATTTAAATGAGTCCAAATGTATGTATGTTGATTTTCAATTTATGTATACCTTGTTTATTTTATCTCTTACAAAGCCATCACTTACAAAACTTAATACATATTCTGTGTAGTATTTCATGTACATAAAAGTAGTTCTCTGTTTTTGATCATATAGACAGCAAATCTAGACAGCAAATCTAGGTAACAGCTAATGACAGCATGTATACACATATTTTAGAGGTGCTATTGATTCAGCACAATGCATGAAAAGACCTTTACCTACGCCAGCTTACATATATTTAACAATAAAAGGCTAAATCACATCCTATGACTCAAAATACCTCCCAATGGAGGTAAACAGAGTTGCCAGGATACACTGAATATTTATTTCAACATTAAAATGGGACAAATTCACAAGTTTTGGTTATACAACGTAATTATCGATAGTAAACTTTGCACTGTTTCGTGGTTATACACTTTGTCAAAAATATGAGTTTTTCTACAATCCAACATAGTCCTTTAAAGAAAGAAGGCACAGGCTTATTGTTCGGTTCTCTTTATTCGTGTTGCCAAAAGTGCCTTCCATGTATCGCCTTCTAGTACTATTTGCTGAAGGTAAAAAAAATATGCGTAAGTATTGCGGTGGCCCACAAAACCCTATCATTGATATCAATGACTATTGATATGTGTCATTATATATGGAAAACATTTCCTTATGTTATTTCACCAACTTTAGTTTTTGCATATTATTATGCTCATTATCAGTATATACGTCGTTACGTTTTTACATTATATCTTAACCAATTTTGCATTACTTGAATATCCTGTACTAGAATACGTTTTAACAAAATCAGAGGATGTTCAAAGTCAAGATTGATGTAACCGTTTCTATATAATTTGAAATATTTTTGTACCAGCAAGAGTTACCTCTCTTTATATTCTGCTTTCGTGAAATTGGCTCCGCCTATTAAAGTTCGTCTTTTTCCGTGATAATTCCATATATGGAAGTTGCAAAATCGTTTACAATTGATAATCGCGTTAGAATGTAACAGGAAAGAGTAACAGGAAAGTTAGGTGTTGTAAACCTGAGTGTGTCAAGTTGATGCAGTTACATTCTCAACGTCATGATGCACAGCATTAAACGTATTGTGTACGTTCTATCGTTTACATTTCTACATGTCGCAAATTTGAAATTATACATTTATAAATACAGTTTGCAATTTATCTAAGTTGCATGTTAACACCTTTCATTTTATCAAATCGAGATAATCAAAATGCTTAATACCAGTGCAGTATGTAACTCTCGGATCGACAATTAGATTTTTACTAATCTGTTTGGTAGAACAGAAGTATGCATTGTCAAGTTTCAAAGGCTGGATTTTTGGCAACGAATAGCCTCTATAGTTTTATACCATTGTCAAAAATTTATGCAAATGACTATTTTCACACATCGGTTCTATTAAGCACTATGAAAAATAGAAGTCGACAATGAAAGGTATTCGATATAGTATCGACTTTTATTCTTCTGTGAAAAATTAACGCACATAATTTTTAAGAAATACAGCGCTTTTATTCGATGACAAATAAAGTTGGACACTAAAAGAAAAAGGTGAAAAAGGAGAAAATCAGTTTTGTAATATCTATTCTGAAAATAATTATTACGTTATATGCAAACACCGGCTGTTGGTACAGACGGGAATATCTAGCTGTCGGGTAACAGTTTAGCGGATACTCGAGCTAGAAATTCCGGCTTATACTGGCAGCCAGTGTGAGCTTCTAATAATTTGTTATACAGTTTATTTCTTGAAATCATCGCTTTACTAAATATCATTATAATGCTCACCCCCATCTATTATGTCAATCACTTGGGCTATAATTGTATCATCCGTAAAGAAAACTTGCCCTCCAGCTTCTTTTTGTTGATTCTGTTCCTCGATAAAAACATCTACGATACCACGAACTTTTCCTCTAACAAACGTTCTCTGTTATAGAAAAAAAAACACAAAACAAAATCATCAATTTAAACTTGTACATGATGTAAACATCATGAAATAATCTCTAAAAGAGTCAATGAAAAAAAACGTACCTTTTTTCGTTAGCAATATGCATTTCAATGTATTTTATACATTTCCACTGTCATTTATACACACATTATTAAAAAATTAAAAATGTCAAAATATTTTATGCATACAAAGTTTCTGTTTAATTTTTAAAAAATGATAGATAGGTGTACATCAACATATCAAACAAAATCAATTTTACTTAACCCTGTAAAATGTAAGAAAGCAAACCTTCACATCGTGAAAATATTTCTTGACAATTTTTGCATTAACAGCCTTTGCCTTTAGGAATTCGTTTTTGTACCTTCCAGGCATATATCGTACAAACGGTAACACTGACATTATGAAGTTTACATAAGAATTCAGAAAGAAATCTTCAACGTGTATTTCATCCAAGAACATGTTCTTTTCTTTTTCATCGTCTAAAACTGGTTCACCAATCAACTGTAAAATATGAATTCAAAAGGATTGTTATTTTTCATCAAAGATATAGTAAATGTACCAAAAATAACCTAATTTTAATTGCATATCAGACAGGATTTAGTTACTGTTTATACCGGAACTGGATAATCCTGTCTTTCACCCCATCCCATCCTCTATGTAAGAAAAGTCACGTGTTTAAAATGATGTAATCCCCGCGCACCGTTTGCAATGATTTGTGTTCGTGGAATTGTCATTTTGCCGTTATGAATCAAGTTGTGAATTCATACAACACTATAAGATAATAAATGGCTATAGTTTAAACAATATTTTATTAATAATCCACACATTTACATAATAAATTACATAAAATAAAATTTACTGATTGAGTAGGATGATTGTAAAGCTTTTTTGAAAAATCTCTCCGTAATCAGTATTTAACAAATTTCAAATAAATGGTAACAAAATATAAATATCTAAACTAAACTATACATATCATATCGACTTGTTCTTGATTTCTTACTATACATACTATGTTTATGTCAAGTATTCATGAACTAAATTTAAGATACATTGCTGTTAGATTAGAGATATAAGCACGAGTATGAGTTCATTTTTAAAGGGATATATTGCTTAGTTTAGTGATTGGTTAATTAAACTAATATGTTGAGAAATTTAATTATTAAAACATGTACATTGGAGGAGAAGTAATAATAGAAGAGAATAAGAGATAAGGAACAAGAGAAAGAAAGAAAGTCACTTTACTACTATGGAGTTGGAGGACCTTTTTCTTTTCAAACGAATATTATTATGTATCAAATCTTTTTGTTTTTTGTATGTATTTATGTATATGTGATATAATTGTTTCGTTTTGAGCACCGGTAAGTGAATTATCGCCGTATAGTAAATTATTCAATGTTACAGTTGTGATTTGACTTAAATTGTTTATAAGGACAGTGCGGTCATCTTGATACATGGGGCAGCGGAGGAAATAGTGTTCTGTATTTTCTATTTCACCACATATACAAAAAGGGCTGTCTATTATGTTTTTAGAAAACAGATGTTCTTTCAGAGAGCTGCAATGTGTTCTTAATCGTGTATGTATTATTTGATATCTTCTTTCACCTATTTAATAGTGTGATGGAACTTTTTGGACATCTTCATTTAGTCTTTTTTTGAAAATTGCAAGCGATGGTGCATTTCTCAGTTCGACAGGGAGATCATTCCAGTCTTTAATCGAAGATGGTAAGAATGAATTTGAATAAAGTTGAGTTTGACAGAAAATATTTCTAGTGTTACTTGCATTTCGTAAGTTGTATACTGAAGTTTGTCAAGTTTGTCCTACTGTGTTTGGAACTATGGAAGATAGATATTGTGGAGATAGGTGATTGAACATTTTATATAGCAGAATTAGTTTGTGTTTATAGCGTCTTACTTTTAGGGGTTGAAAACATGTGTCTTCATACAGATTTGAGAAAGAAACAAGTTTCGTTGTACCAGTTATAATTCTGCAGGCTTCAAGTTGGATTTGTTCTAACTCGAATTCATCTTGTTGAGTAATATTATCCCAGACTACATCTGAGTATTCAAGAAGAGGCCTGATGAAAGAAAGATATATAGTTTCGAGTGATCTACGATCAGTGATGAATTTTAAAGACCTCATAATATTAAGTCGTTGCCATGCCTTTTGTGATATGTTCATTATATGGGTATGCCAAGTTCCTTCAGATGAAAAAGTTACTCCAAGATGTTTGTGAGAGGTCACCTCATAGATTTGTATTCCGTTCATACTAAGGGGAGGATGAACAGGTTTATTAACCTTACGGGAAAAAATGACAGATTCAGTTTTATTTGGATTGAAAGTGACAAGCCATCTGTTTGCCCATACAGTAATTTTCTCGAGATCTAAGTTAAGTGTTGCAGCAGCGGTAGCAGGATTGTCAACGATAATATACAAACTTGTATTATCTGCAAAGAGTCTGATATATGTATTTATGTCAAGGACAATATCGTTGATATATATGAGGAAAAGAAGCGGACCTAATATAGACCCTTGTGGTACTCCAGCTGTGATAGAAGCCATTTGTGATGAGCCGCCAGGAAGAACTACTTTTTGTTTTCTTTCAGAAAGATAATCGCAAAACCAATTTAATAACACACCATTTATTCCAGTAGACTCAAGCTTAGAAATGAGACCTTTGTGCCAAACACGATCAAAAGCTTTGGATATATCACAGAAAACAGCTCTTACTTCTTTGCCATCATCAAGGGCTTTACAAAATGTGTTATATATAGAGACAAGTTGATTAGTCGTAGAGTCGTTTGGAACAAAACCAGATTGCAATGCAGTTATTGTGTTATTTGAGACAAAGAAGTTGAAAATGTGTTTGTGTATAATTTTTTCTAAAGTTTTACTAACTGTGCTGAGGAGTGATATTGGTCTATAGTTAGAAACAATTGTTGGGTCTCCTTTCTTATATACTGCACAGACATTGGCAAGCTTCCATTGTGACGGGACTTTTGAAGTTCTAATTGATTTATTAAATACACGACATAGAGGTACAGCAAGTTCTCCTGAGAGTTCCTTGAGAATTCTGTTATTAATATTATCAGGCCCTGATGCTTTGCCTACACTAAGAGTTTTTAGAGTGTCCTGAATCTCTTCATGGCTAAATGGCTATAGAAAATTATGTTCGTTATGTGTTAACTAATTATGATTTATATGTCATATGCAAGAAAAAAGAATCAAACACCGGCTGTCAGTATATCGGCACGCAATTGCAGCTCTCGCTAAAGCTCTACAGAGCACCGTTACCGCCGTAAACAGTTACCCGCGAGCTAGATATTCCGGTCCGTACCGGCAGCCAGTGTAAGATCATTATAATATGTCACACTAATGAATTATATTTTAAAAAATGACATATTCCGTATTGCATGTTTTACAATGATTTAATTTGTTAAACTTGGATAAAATACAACAATAATTTTACCATTTACTAAACTTTAAAAATAGCATATAGAGGATATTCAAGTTTTGTTTCTATAAAATACAGTATTTATGTTCATCAAGAGGTAGCCATGTTAAAAAATGTAAAATGTAAAAATGTAATTTTTTAAAACAAGATAAAAACATAAATCCTTTATGTATGTTACAAGCTTGAATTCTGTGTTTATTAGGTACCTTTTCTCTTTTTTGACTTTACAATTCTTAAGACTTCTCAGTTTTTTGTGTATTGACTGAATTAAAAAAGAAGTTATCCGGCAAGTTACCAGTGAGATACGTAAATTTTGTTTCACTGCAGTGAAAAATATTTTTTTACAGTGAAAATACGGAAAATGAAAATAGAATCACGCATTTTCTTTCATCAATATTTCTCAATATTTCATTTACAAGTTTACAATCAACATGCATATTTTCACTGTCATTTCATAAAACCGGTCATTAATGGATGAAAATGTTGAGTATATACACGAATAGTAAAGTCGTTAGAGCAGAAGCATAATGTTGCTGATACGAGATGTTTCTTTTCTCTACTTATTAGGAATGCGGTGAGGCATCTCAATATAACTGGCTATTGAGTAATATTACTTTATAGAAAACAAAATCTTTATGGGAGACAATGTGTACGCGGTATGGTATCTCAATAAAGTCTAGTTTAGACTACATATTTTGCTTCACCATATGACATAACTATTTTAATACATAAACAAGATAGCGATTGTTTTGTATTAATATCACATGCAAACGAACTGAAACAGAACAAAATAGCAGAACCTACCATCAGTGACAGAACATTTGAGATAGACTGAAATATTAAGGAAACACATTCAAAAATATCCTCATCCTCAATTCGTGTATGTAAATTAGAAAATTCAGTCATGACGTTATTCTCTAAATCCCGCAAGCCACTTCCGTAGGCATGCAAAGCTTGCATAACATGTTTCCTTGCAGTTTTATGAAACTGTCCTGTCCCATCAACCACAAAACTCAAAGCTTTGTTATTGCAAGCAAAGTGTCTTCCGTAAAATAACTCAGATCGATCATTAAAAACGTGCTTGTATTTATCACCTCCAAAACATTTTCTAATAACCCGCTCACTATTCAACACTATAAATTTATCAAAAAGTAGTTTAACTTGGTATATTTCACCATATTGTTCTGCGTATTCTGAAAATTTAAAATGCATATTCTCGTCATCAATTTCCATGATACTTCCAAGTATAGGCTGACCTTTTGGACCGACGAGCGCTTTTCCGTTTCCTTTCTTTCTTTTACTAAATAAAAAATATATTAAAACCATTCCTAAAGCGAAACAAAACAGTTCAAACTCCATCATTTTAAGCAATCCAGTACACTTTCTATATACCGAGTGAAAAATAACGTTTTAACGCTTAAGTTACTGCAGTAGATTAAACCTTTTGACACATTTATCGTGACCCTTTACTAAAGCAAACGAACATTTATAAGATTGAAAATTGTGTGAAGTTGATCATCTGAGGTCACTCACCGCTTTGTTGGTATTTGCTACTACAGGTTTATTTCAAAATCAAAACACATTTATAAATATAATATAGCGTTAGCTAAATAGACTTTCATAACAAGTTAGAGCGTAATGTTGCCTCTTAGGATAATGATATACAACTTTATCATGTTCACAAATACAAACGAATATAAATGTAGCATAATTACACGTTGTGACATAGCATGATCATATACAATAACATTTTTTAAGCTGCACGCCTCCAGATGAGAAAAATTAATTCGATAATATCAAACCTGAGAAAAATGTACTTAGATTTTAGGAAAGGTATAAAGATTTATAATTCTAGTAAGAATTTACATGTTGTTTGCGATTAATGACCGATTTTTTTTCGGCATTTATAATATATATTTTTACTACGTTACTAACGCAGTTAGTGCTATATTTGCATATTTTGGCCTCTTTATCGTAATTTTCATAGGTTGTAAGTGCCATTGATAATGTGTAAATTGTTTTCTTTTGGTTACTTTATAGTAATTTACTGTTAAATATATTTTTTCAAACTTTCATGAAGATTACAATGAATATGGATAATATTGCAGTATAGTAACATATCAACCAAAATTACTATAATAAAACAAGTCATAGACTTTGTAAGTTTCATATAGTTATGTTGCTATATTACAAATAATTAAATAGATAGTTATTGGACACAACATTCACTCTGAATAAAAAAAAGGTTTAACCCTTGGCTCCTTAAGGTCAACATCAGCAGTAATTCATGGGTGTTAAGTATTTTATAACAGTACAATTCAGCACAGCGCAGCACAGCACAGTACATCACTGTACAGTACTGTATAGCGCACAACACAACACAGCACAGCACAATACAGCATATCGTAGCATAGTATTTATAAAGTATAGTATAGTATGGTATTAATAATAGACACAAGCGATATAAATTAGTTACTACCATGTACTTCCAGTAGGAGGTCTCGAGACCACCAGTTGTCTCCGATCTGAAAACTTATTCTATAAAACTATAAAATACATAATAAAATATATTCAAATCAATTGCATTATAAAGCACATGAAAGAGTTTAGCTATTGATTCAAAACTTTTACTAAAAGGAAGAAAATGCAACTACATGTGTCATGTATAGCTATTTTTGTTATTTCCCTTCATCTGCCATTAGTCATGAAATTTATGTTATATCCTTATCTTTTTCGTTGTTGCTTAGCATTAGACTTCTCCATTTATACCTTGAAAATAATTCGGATGTTTATAAACTAGTATATTCATTGTGTTTAATACCTTCCACAGACAATGAGTCTGTGTTATATCTTCAAAACATAAATATGACTATTGATCAGTAATCGTCAGTCAATTTAATACTTCGCGTGCATACTTTTCATTTATCCTTTTCCCTCTTATTTAACACCAATCATATCAATTTTAATTACGTTTTCACTACAAATTTTCAAGGTCCATACAGCGACAAATTTTATTTCAATCGAATAATATTGGTAAACAAACACCATTCATGCAATTTAAAGAATAAAATTGAAATCTGACCTTTTGAATGACTTTTTCTGTAGCCAGTCGTTGCTAAATAATTCTGATATAGAACTGCATTTTAATGATTGTAATATGCCTATAAACACACTTTGTTCCATTTCTATCTCTCCTCAGGATGTTGAAGACGCTCGGCGGTCACTTAAAATAAACAAAGCTTTAGGTCATGATGGGGTCAGTAACCGAATATTGCGGGAAACTGCTTCAGTTATTAAATTTCTCTTATGTTCGTTGTATCAGTCTCTTCTGACATGTAAAATACCATTTACATGGAAAATGGCCAATGTATGTGCTGTCTTTAAAAATGGTAATCCATCTGTTCCAAATAACAATCGTCCGATTTCCCTGTTGTGCTGCGTAGAAAAGGTTTTTGAACGTATTATATTTAATTATCTTTTTAATTTTCTTCAAGATAATAACTTTCTTTCTTCCGTACAGTGAGGCTTCAGACCAGGTGACTCAACGGAAAACCAGTTAATGTACTTGAACAACACATTCTGTTTACGGATTAGAAGTTAGAGCTGTGTTCTTTGACATAAGAAAAGCGTTTGAAAAGTCTGGCACAAAGGTCTTCTCTTTAAGCTGAAAGCTGCTTGAATAGACGGTTGTCTACTTAACTGGTTTTCTGACTATCTGAGTAACAGGCACCAGGCAGTTATCCTACTTGGCGTCCAATCAGACTGGTCGATAGTAAAGGCTGGAGTACCCTAAGGCTCCATCCTTGGGCCGCTACTATTTCTTGTTTTCATCAATGACATCGTGGAAGATATAGGCTCTAAAATTAATCTTTTTGCTGACGATACCAGTTTACAAATTTTTGTTGACAACCCTGCTTCTGCTGCTGAAACACTTAAATCTGATATAGACAAGATATCAGCTTGGGCTGAAAAATGGCTGTTTACTTTCAATCCATCGAAGTCTGAATCCATGGTTATCTCTCGTAAAAGAAAAAAAAACCTTTCACTCTTCTTTTCTAATGCATAACCAACAAATAACAACTGTAAACAGTCACAAACATCTTGGCCTCCACATTTCGGACGATTGCTCATGGCATTGTCACATAAACTATATTACCGAACGAGCCTGGAAGAGGATACATATTTTGAGGAAATTGAAGTTTCAGCTTGACCGTAGATCTCTTGAAGTGATAAATTTAACTTTCATCCGACCGATTTTGGAACAAGCCGATGTTGTCAATCTAAACTGCACACAATATGAGAGGCTTGAGCTTGACAAAATTCAAAATGAAGCGTCTCGTATTGTGTGCGGTGCTACAAAACTTGTATCATTAGACAAACTCCATAGTGATGTTCCTTGGGAATCCTTAGAATCTCGAAGAAATAATCATATGCTTATCTTACTTTATAAAATGAGAAATGGCTTAACACCAGATTACTTGTGTTCTTTACTTCCACCTACTGTAGGCGAAAATTCAAGGTACGATCTACGCAATGCTACAAATATTTAGACTATTCGAACATGAACAACTCTTTATCAAAATGCTTTTCTTCCGACTGCTCTGAATAAATGGAACGCCTTTCCAACTGAAGTACAAAATTTACGTTCACTGTTTGCTTTCAAATCCCATTTGAGACGAAGCAGCTCTATTTGTCCGATTAATTTCTATGAAGGCGATAGAAAATGGCAGATCTTTCATGCTCGACTTCGTACTGAATGCAGTTCTTTAAATCAGCATCTATTTAAGAAAAATATTTCTCCATCTCCACTTTGTCGGTGTGGCATAGTGGAAAGTAATAACCACTTTTTCTTTGAATGTCAACGCTATGTTGACAGCAGGGCCTCTTTTCTTAACACTATATCTACTATTTGTTCAGCAACTCTCCAAAAGTTATTAAATGGAGACCCAAACATTAGTGGTGATGCAAACAGAAGACTGTTTGAAGCCGTTCATACATACATCCGAGAAAGCAGGAGATTCTCTTAAACATATTCACATCAGCTCAAATCAATAAATAATTCCCATTTAAATCGCCGAACTATCCGAATGATCCACATTTAATTTATTTCTTCTTCTTTTTTATTTTGCTGAACTTTTTTTTACTTCATTTTTTTCTATCTATCTTAATTTCCGTTATTTCTCTTTAATTTTATATGACAAAATGATGCAGTCTTCTCGTTCCTTTTTTTGTATATATTTTTGCTTTACATTATCACTAAATGTTAGAAACAATTTTGACTTAAACTTCTTAAAAACAATGTAAAATCAGATATATTTCAAACAAGTCACATATACTGTCATACCGTATTTTATGCATTGTAAATCTGTAAGGAGAAAGCCTTTATAAGCTCAGCTTTCGGACACAATTTTTTTCAACATATCATGTTTGTATTGTGTACATTATTGTCTGTGTATATAAATTGTGAATTTGTTCGAAATAAACTATGTTTAAACTATTAAATAATAAAACAATACAACTCTATATTTGAATGTAATATCAGTTATCTCTATTAGAAGTAGTCATAACAAAACACATATGCAATATTTATTGTATGTTTACTTTCAAATGTTTGTTTAATTTAATAGTTAAAAACCCTCATGTAAAACCAGTCTATGTGTGGTGCGGTCGTTTCGCTCCCGCATATGTTTCCATCCATCTAAATGCTTTATCAGATGTTTTGATTTAAATCAAAATTTAATCAAATTGTAAAGGCGAAAGAAAATTGTTATCAACGGTAGTAGTTCATAACAATTTGACCACTAGTCATTACAAGTAAACAAAGAGATAAAGCTGCCATAAAAGAAACAAAGCACGCTGGCCTCAAAATCATGGTATGAATTATGGTATAAATGCATTGCTCTGTGTTGATGTCGGTCCATGGCAGAAGTTGATCACTTTGAGTTTATCATGATCTATAAATGACGTCTTATATGTATTCTTATCCCCTGTAAATAATAAACAGCTGGTCTGTTTGTAAATAAATAATAATTTTGTATCTAATTTATCTTATAAAAACAACAATCTATAACATATCATATATGTTGATATTGAGCCCATGTTTAAATAAAATTGAGCAAAGGCTATCTGGGGCTCAAAACAAGTACATGTATGAACTCCTCTATTATATACTATTAAGAGGATTTCATCACATTAGGGTTGTCTATGTTTCAAAATCCAAATTAAGCTTTTTTACATTCTAAATATTCCCTGATATTTGTGTATTCACAAATTTAAAGTATAATTATAAGGTATTTCTTTCTCTTTACAATAAGACAACCTTAATGTTAACAAAGATTCCATATTAGATTGTTAAGATTGTACATAATTACTGAATATCATTGTTATTCTGCGACCTAAGCATCAAATCGGAAACGCAATTCTCTGAATAGATAGCCAATAATATATGTATCACTCCGAATCATTTTATACAGCCACACATTACTAAGATCCTTTCGGCCGAATAAACTTCACCCTTTAAACGTCGTTCGGCACAGTAATTAAATGAGTAATTTAATATGAGGCCTAACTGAAAAAGATAAACTATGTTCCCAGGCGTGTTACTAAGGTTGAGTGAACCTTACGAGTGTTTGTATATATGAACAAAGTTATAAGGGTTATAAAGTTATATTCAATGTGTTGGTCCACTATAGAGGACGTACGCGTATAAGCTTCTCCTATAAATCTACGAAATTAACTTAAAATATAAGCTACAAAGCAATTTATAAAAATAGTTTTTTTGGGTTTATTTTATTGGTCCACTGTAGAAGACGCACGCGTATAATCGTCTTCCCCCTAAAATTTTTAAAGTACCGGTTGGATATAATCCCGCCCCATTTCTATCCTATTTACGGGAACTGTTACCGATTTGCAGTAGGAAAAATGGTACTCACTTAGCCACATATGCAGGTTATTAATAAAGTGTAGTTTTCCCAATTAAAAAGCAGCATATGCTCGCCCATATGGTTTTATACCGGCGGCGAGGATAAATAAACCCAACACACACACACACACGCACGCACGCACGCACGCACGCAAACTATAGACCCATATAAAAAATTGGTAATTTTAGACATTTGTCTTTTAATTTGCCATGTTTACGATTTTTAAAGTTAAACATAACCTTGAAAAATTGAAAAGACAAATTGAAACAATACCGTAACGGTGTTTGCTGTTGTTAATGTGAATAGAATGTAAAGCACTGCTTAATTCATACACGGATATAAAGTTAGATAAAATATGCTTTTCTGCTAATTTTGTCTTCTTATTAAAGATTCTGTATGTTGTAATTAAGGATGTAATAAAACTTATGTGAAATTTCTAATAACTATATCATAATTCTTCTTAAACTATTTTCAAACATCCAAAAATATGTTAAACATGTACTGCAAATGGTTATTTGCATTAAAAGTAGTCATCAAAATCTATACATTCATTTATTATTGAGAAATTCGATTTTTTGTAGGAAATGAACGAATCTGAAAGTCACATTTTTTATGGAAGAAAGTTCTTTATGTCGTTCAAATCATTCTTGCATTTTCAACATACAAAGTATATATTTACCTGAAATTGGGTCTCAGTTATTCCACATTGGCATTCAAGCTAGAATAACACAGGTGTTGTTTATTTCTAAATGTCACAGGTTCTCTACTTTTTCCATAGAAAAGTTTTAAATGTCTCTCTGATTGATGAAGTAATGATGATGCCCTTCAGGTAAAATAGAATGCACTGGACGAAAGCGATGAAGGGCCGGAAGACTGCTAGGAAACCAGTAATGTTTTCAGTTAAAACGTTCTGATTATAAAACTCGGATTACAATAAAACTGTTCATCATCTTTTACGTATAGCAGTACGTAATTACAAAATTAAATTGGTCAGGCGCGGCGCGAATAAATGCGTGCTAATTTTCTTTAACCTGCTAAGTGTTTTAAATTATTTTTATAAACAGCCGATTTACTAGACTGATTCACCATTTGCCGATTTACCAAAGTAAATGTTTTACGATTCATTTGAAATACTGCTATCTTATTGGACAAAAAATTTCATACGCTAAATGTATTTTTTGTTCCTGGAGAGAATGGTGAGTAAATAAATATGTTTGTTTTAATGGCTACTTTCTCTTTAATCTTATGTAATTTTATGAAAAAATGTCTTAGATAGTGTAATACGAGCGTCTAACCAAAAAAAACAATTTCCATATAGCTCCGCCTTCAAGTCACACATGCGGAATAGCGTCGATTAATCAGTTCACTCGATTTACCTGATAAGTAGCAAAGGTTGTTTAAAGCTGATTTACTTAAATAAATTCTTTCAAAATTTAAAAAATACTGTCAACTTATTGGACAAAAAATAATTTCAAACACTAATTACCATATATAGTTTTGGGAGAAATACGTTTTTTGCAACAACAACCCTTCTAGTTTTTCCTTACGTGAGAGTGTGAAATGTGTCGAACCTTTGTGTTGTCGCAACTTCAGACAGTAATATAGACTAGTCAAAGGAAGTGCAGGTTCAAAGAACCATAACTATTCATAGAGACCATACAGAAGTGAGTTATAAAAGATCAACCGCCCAACCTTGCGTTATATCCTTATACAGCCTTGTGTTTTCTCTATTAGACAGGGAAAAATATATTAGCTGATACTTTTATATTGGTAGGAGAATTGGTGACATGGGTCAAGGTTATGAGAATATTAAAATAAATTTTAACACTTTTGCTCAATGAGCCTTTTTAGCTCGAATTTAAAAAATAGATGTATTGTTACAGTCATGTCGGCGTTTCCGCTGTCGTTGCCGTCTTCATCATGATATTTTAAGTTCTAGGTGAATTGTCTTCATTCTTGGCCAAACAATCCTTGTTTTAATGCTTTAAGTAGACCAAGTCTAACCTTGAACTTCATTCATAAATGACCCTGCACTTCAAATTTGCTTTGTTTTCTTTTCCTTACTTTAGTAGTAGTGGCTATAACTTTGTTGTTTAAAACTCAAATTGACCTTGACTCATGTATGACCTGACAATTAAACCAAGTTATTTTTATTTTCAGTGATTATTGCTATAATTGGCTTTTTTTGTTAATGGATAATTTTCATACTTGGACAAAACAACCTTTTGGACAAGACATTTTTAAAAGTTGAACTGACCTTGCCCTTTCAGTAAACTTGACCGTCAAGGTCAAATTATTGAATTTTGGTTGTCATAAATTTGATATTTAAGTACGTATTTGATTCATATGTGGACAAAACAGCCCATGTGACCAAACACACATGTAGAGTAATTTAGTAATTTAGTTATGACCTTCACCTTTAGACAAAAACAATAAGTGTGATTAAACAAACCTATTAAAATTAATTCAATGACAATTTATTTTTTGTCTTCGAGTTTCTTTTTAATGATTTGATAAAACTGTTTATTTGTTTGCTCTTAAAAAGGTAAAAAAGTCGATAGTTTCCCCGCCTGGCGGTGGCTCTTGTTTATAGACCGATGTCTAGAAGCTTTCAGTTGTTCTCTAACTTTGGGTGGAGTTAGGGGTCACCTGTTGCTAAGAAAAGATGTTTATAGTTTTGCTTACAGCCTTCATTGAAAAATGTGCATTGACTTCATGGACAAATATACAGATTTTGGTATTTAAGAGGGAAGATGGACAAAAACCCTAAACGTCAAAACCCCACACCTCAAAATTTTATAGAGTGAACAAAACCCCACACCTCAAACTTTTGAGTGGACAAAACCCCACACCTAAATTTTATAGGGTGGATAAAACCCCATACCTTCTTTTTAATAGAGTAGACATAGCCCCACATTTTTTTTACTTTAATGTTTAGACCATCGACTAACATTAGAATAAGTGACATTGTTGACACTTTGAATAATAAATGTTGATTAAGATTAATGAATGTTAACCCTTTGATATCAACATAACAGTTTGTAATATTTGAATGCTTACCCTTTGATTTTTAGTTAACAGTTTGTAATATTTGTATAAGAAAAGACTGTAGAGAGAAAAAGAAAACTATCAAGTTTACTTGACCGACATCTTGCATATTAAAAACGTATGTCATAAGTTTTTGCTCAGTATTCGGAAACCCGTTTATAAAGATATATATGACATTTTTTTCCTTATACGGCGACAATACGAAACACACACCGGAAAGATAAGATGATGGTTTACAAAGAGAAAAATCCCATTAAAATTCAAATCAAGTAATTTGATGAACAGTTTATATTGTGACCTGGTACCTTTTTGCTTCCTGTACTGATTTAAAGTCATAAATATGTTAAAAAAATGTTAATTTCAAAGTATTCATTTTAAAGATTATTTGGTTTTAGAGCGGTACAAAAAAAATGTAAAGTTAAGATTTTTGTAATTGTTATATCTATGTTTTGGAAAAGGATGTCTTACACAACGATTTCAAGACCCGAAGGAATGTTTATATTTAAATTTTGTATTCAATATATCTATTGCAACTTTAGTAAATTACTCTCACACACTTTGATCAAAGAAACAAGTCTTACATTAAGCACCACTAACGTTTATTGATTATGAATGCTTTACATTAATATTTGAGAATTTCAAATTCTATATATTTTTTGAAAAATGAATGCAGGCAAAGTCTGTGTGTGTTAGCGTTGTTTGGGCCGTTTATGCAATTGAAAACCTTATTATGTGCTTCAAAATAAGTTAATAATGAATACTTACAAAAAGCAACAAAAGTCAAATATGATTCAGATAATTTGAACTTTGGAAACTACAATAGGAAACCAGGAATAAATGCTTTTTGACAAATAAGAATAAAACAGCGATGTTCCTATGGAAAGTATTTTACAGTAAGTAATATAATTTTCAATTCTGATTCAGTCTCGGTTATTGCTCATTATGCAAGTCCTTCCACGAAATATATTTTTAGTTTTAAACGATTAAACGGTCACATGCACTTCGGATGAAAACAGGATGTAACCCTATACACTATCACGCATTAACTGAATGCTTTTTGACGTGTACACTCATGTCAGGTAGAAAATGTTGGTCAAATTTGATACATGTTTTCGATGTGCCACTTTGCTCTCGGCTATACAAAGTATCCTGGTCACATGTACTTCAGATGAATACAGGATGTAACCCTATACACTATCACGCATTCACTGAATGCTTTTTGACGTGTACACTCATGTCAAGTAGAAAATGTTGGTCAAATTTAAAATATGTTTTCAGAGTGCCACTTTGCTCTCCACTATACAAAGTATATGGAAAGCTGTCCATCGCCGTCCGCATTCTGCTTTTGATTAAAGATTAAAATATTTTACTGCAACATTTTTTTTTATTTCTATAGGAATTTACTTTAAACTACAAATAGATCTATGTGTTGTTCTTATCATTAGACACATCTATGAGTTTACAAATAAGGAAGCCACATCCACATTTCCAGAAACATTTCCCTTTAAATGTCAATCATTCCTTGAAAATGGTGTAAATGGTTTACAACGGCATTTTTATTTCTATAGAGACTTTTTCAAACTTTAATTGTATGTTCCTTTTTAATCAACCATTTTATACCTGTTAAAGCTATATCCAATTTTAAACTTCAAAGTCAGAATTTTTTCCTTGATATATTTCCTAAACAAGGACATTTAAAGTATGATGTAAGTAAGTGTTAATTAGTAAGCATTTACTACACTGTACTGGTCATAAATGAAGCAGCACTTTAACATTGATATATGTTTTGATAAACAGCCGGTTTACTTGACTTAAATATAGCCGATTAAGAGTAAATATGTAACAATTCATTTAAAATGCAGGAATCCTATCGGACAAATAATTGAAACAACTGTATCATGCCATTTCATTGACTTACTTTGATAAAGCTCATGCCTGATCAATTCAGCTTTATCTGTTACTACCAGATACCACATCAATACATATTGAAATAGAATAAAGAGAGTAAAATAGTTTAACTTCTTAGAAATGTTAAGCCGATAATCTTTGATTTCCAAAGTTTGATTTCTCTTACATTATACTAAAACTTTTGAAAATATTTCTTATATATATAGTCATGAATTCGAGACCTTCTTGACAGGGTTATGTTTTATTTAAAAATTTTAATAAAGGAATGCATTGTGAAATTGAAAACATAATAAATAGAATACAAAGTGTCTGGTGTTATAAAATTTATCAAGCTTGGCACGAACAAAATGAGACTTGTGACTTTTCATAGCCTTGTTCGGTCATTTTTTGAAATTTAAGACACTAGCATGACATTCTCTATTTCTAGCATGAAAAGAGGAAAATATCTAGCCATTGCCTCCGAAATGAGGTTGTTGCCATCGTGATTACTTTCCGGAAAATTTGACCTCTTCATGTCATTGCATTTCAATTTTAAAAGATGGATGTTGCTTGGTTTTCATTATAATTTGATAATAAATGGCAAATGAGGCGATTGTTCGATATTTGAAGACTTTTCTGTCGCCTCGCCAGACTGGTTAAACGAAATTTAAAAGGAAATCAGAGTTTGTATTTGTTGCAGAAGCTCTGTTGCCGAGTCACCTACTTCAAGTTTCTTTCCAATTACCACTGAACTGATGATTCACACCCCGTCAAAGACTTAAGATTCATTCATTTTAAGAAACTTTGAAGGTCGGTTGTTCCACGCAGTTGCTTCTACACAATCCAGTAAAGAAAAACCAAAAAGAAAACCTCGTATTCCTGCACATGAATTATATATCTACCAGAACTGGATATCGCATTTACATACCGGGAGACACAGAACAAAGTTATGTTTGTTTTAGGTCCGTTTATCCATCAAAGCTGATGACAACATAACGTGATTTTCACTGTATGTTTTCAGTCGTTTAACATTAATAATTCTACAAAATTACGTTAAAAGTATTGAGTTTACGTTTGAGTTATACAAAATAGGAAAATACTTTAACCAATTTTAAAACAGGTTCAAATTTATCGTTTACATATGTTTTTCTATTTTACCTTATCTTACTACCCCATTTAAATCACGCCATATGATGAGTATGCAAAAAATTAAAAATAGAAAACATAATATATTCCAATATCATTTTGCGCTTTACAAATAGAATTACAAACAAATTATTGTTAAACATCACGTATCACTTTATGTGCGCATGATCAAACGTAAAGAGCTGAAATACTAGATCCATATATAGCCATATTAAACTGCACAATCAAAATTCTTGTGATATCTTAAGGTTGTTTTTAGTAAAAATAGAAAACTGTATAACATGAATTACAACTTCAAATGTATGTCTTTCTTTCAAATCTGTTTTTATACATATTTACGTTTCTCATTGCCATAGAAAAGTTTCGTCTTCATTTAAAAAACTTTACCGAGCTTTGCATCGAGTTTAATGATAATTATTATAGTTACTGATATTTTAAAAGGTGAGTACGACAGAATGTTATCACAACGTCCGAAATTGTTTTCCAGATTTCTTCAACTGAGATATCTTCCTTTAAATTACATACAAAATGAGTTGATTAATCATGTGTTTAATGTCTAGCTAGCTAAAGGTGTTTTTTATTTCGTAATTTGCTAGCTAAAGGTGTTTTTATTTCGTAATTTGATAAATATTTACATTTTCATGCAGTTAATTTCAATGTGTAAAGTTCTGCAATGATTGAATCGCCTACATACAATTGTACTGGCAAGTATTGATAGTTTTGCAAACATTAATATGTAAAAAGAAAATATAAAAAAAGATCAGGAGTAACACTTACACTCTTCATTTGGAAACTGAATGTTTTTCATTTGGTCTTTATTGATAGTAAGGCAAATGTTAGGCCAATGCTAAGGCCAATATTAGCCAAAACAATATAATAGCTACATTAATGGTTTCAACACAGAAAATGATGGAAATTAATAAAATGTACAACAGAGAAAGTTACGTGCACCGAGTGCACAGTAAAATTAGTATTGTTCAGAATGTCGTTAAGCAAAGACACACAGCTTTGACATAATAAACCTAAAAGCTAACAAGCCTCCATTATTATTCCGTTGCTTACAAGTAGCACTGACACTTCTTGGTAGACATGACGATATGATCGTTTACTATTGCCCCCTTCATACCCCCCAAACAGAAAGGGGGCACATTCACCATCTGGCAGCCCCCTGATATACCATTTTAATCGGGGCGGCGCCGAAAACGTGGACACTTTTTTAACAACATTTTCAAACAAAAACCAGTGTTTTGGGCCAAATAGGGCATTTTTTCACTGTCTGAGGCCTCAAAAAGGAGGAGGCAAAAAGCTGTCAAAAAACGTGTACATGAGGTAAAAGGTTTGATGAATAAGGACAGTTAGTAAATATTTACCAGCGGTCACCATTTTACTCGAAACATGTTCAATATAAGTTTAAGGGGATTTTCCTCTTTGTAAATAACCATCCTATTTCCCAGGTGTGTGTTTCTTACTGTCGCCGTATAAGGAAAAATAAATGTGTCTCTATAAACGGGTTTGCGACAATTGGCAAAAACATATGACATACATTTTAAACTTGCAAGAAGTCCTTGAAGTAATTTTGTTTATATCTTGTAACATCATTGTCATATATGTTTGATTACTTTTACCTTTTTATATCGAATATGTTTACTTTTGGGTATAAACTCTCACTCAATTAACATATTTAAGTCATATATCGGTTCTTGTTACATTTAAAAGCTATCGTACTTTCACCTAAAAAGATGGAAGGAATTTGTATAAATAAAACTTAAAATAACCAATTTCAGCAGAAAAAAGAGTATGGAAAAAGGATTCATCGGATGTGATAGAATTCCTTTAATGTGCTCAAGAATGCTTCGAGCGGAGAAGTTATTTAAGCACTGTGTTTTCTGGACATATTTATTAATATTTTCAAATAAAAAATATCACTAAGGTATGTAATGAAAAAATAACTTGAAATCTGTCAATAATACACAAATACACCCCACTCTAATGTCAGTCTACTGAGGTACAACATGACAGTATTACAGACAGAAAAGATAAATTCTACATGACTCATCCTGTGTTTAGGGTAAACAAAAATCTGACAGCCAACCAATGTTGACATCTTTATCTTAACCAATACTAAGAATTTTGAGTATCAATCTCATACCCTTACTAATGCTTAAATTAAAGTAAAAACAAGCAAATTCAAGATGCACAAGTACTCATGCTTACAAACATTTCTACAGTTTCATTACTAGGTCAAACACATTTGAGTTGCCGAGACACAAGTTAAAAATTGCAAAACATTTTACTGTCATGGGCAGTAACTGTATAAATACTAAATAAGTCCTCAAGCAAACCCCGAATGAATACATACACATGCTTACCAATAATCCTTTAATGTATTATTACTCCAGTTTAAATAATATATGGGCTACGTGCGACACAAATTAAACAGTGCAAAATTATTCTAAGTCAATGGCAATAACTTTAGGAAAACTGAATAAATCCACGCGCAAAACCCAATGTGCACATCTTAACATGCTAATCAACATTCCTATGAAATTGATTGATTCTAGCTCAAGCACTTTTACACATGATACAACATTTTGGAATCTTAGCATGGTGTTGGCACAAGTTATCACGATACTTTGACAAGTTAACAGTGCATTTTGAAATTTCAGCATAATACAAGATAAACTGTCGTTTGCAAAAGTCATCCCGACGTTAACAAGGTGTTTGCACAAGTCATCATTATACTTAAACAAGTTAACATATCATTTGCACAGTCTACCTTCATTCGCAGGATCGCGCCATTATTGCTTATGATCAGCGAATCAGACCGGCGCTATTTTAAATGGAAACGATATAAATTAGCGTAAATCTAAAGTCTACACGATCATTTCATGAGTCCTTGTATTGTTTAATCGTCGGTTGAAAATGCTCAGGGGAGTCTGTAGCCGTATTGTTAAGGTAGATGCGGTCAGACCACTTGTCCCTCAACATGGCTGGGTGGGAGTTTTCGTAAATGATAAATAATGGTTCATAATTATGCGTTTAAATTACATACAATTCATACCGAAACACCGATGCAATATGCCATGTGATACATTTTCTTTATGTTATTCTATATAAATAACATTTTTCGAAAACGTGGTCTGTGCGCGTCAATTTTTATTCATATATACAGAAATAACATGTTCTTTCTAGACAGACGGAGGAATTTTAATGAAACTTCATAGAAATGTTCATCACTATGAGAAACTGTGTCGCGTACATGAGCCAGGCATGTAGATCAAAAGTCAGGGTCACACTTAGAGGTCATTGAAAAAAATGAGCAAAACTTCTACATGCATAGCGGGATTTCAATATAACTAAATACCCTGCCAAAAAAAGGTTATTTATCTCACTTCCCAACTCAATTACGAGTTCCCCTTATCAAATTATGGAAGGCATTTTTTTTATTTAATTCCCACTTAACTGAAATTATATATGTCCAGAATTTGTTTTAAAGTATCCAAACTTAGCATTTATTCACTATAGGATCATCAATGGATTTCTTTCCCCGTCCTTTAGATATAATGTATATATAAGTAATTTTGTAGTTTTTAAAAGTATTTCAAAGGGAAAGGGTCAAACAGTTGCAAAGTACAGTAAGTGGCCTCATACGCATTTTGTAAAAAGGTGGCATTATTTATAAAAACTATTAAAGGTGTCAATGCTTTTAAATTGATAAATACATTTTAAGTACAAAAGCCAACAAGAAAATGTTTAATACTCGTATGCTTTACCTCATAAAATGTTTATAATTAAGTTTCTTCACATTGTGTATCTTATGACCCTACAAAAATATCTTATACCCAAGTCGAAACTTAATCCGTCTTAGCCAATGCAGAACAACTGTCTACATATTCTTGCGTTATGCTCTGATTATTATTTGCCTATATAAAAGAGCTAGCGCCCAGGGTATCGTGGTATTCTGACCTTACCGAAACATCTCGTCTGGCAGATACAAAAGTAAGTGTTTTTTAGATTTAATTTTTAAATTTGATTTCAGTGGCATTTGATTTAAACGTTATTATGGTCGTTAAATACGTTTTCATCTGTGGAAAATAAGTTTGACTTATTTCATTATAATCTTACTTTAGAAGAGTGGAAAGAAACAACCATAGTATTGAAATATTATAGAAACACAACCAAATAAAAGCATTTAGCGTTTATGAAAAAACTGATGTAAACTGAAACCGGTATCAGTCAGATTTAATATAACAGAAAGAGGAAAAAACCGGTTAAGATTTTTTCGGTAACCTTTGATGGGGCAACATCGTATCTTTATACAATAATTATGTAGATACCATTCTGAACATTTGTGCCAAATATGAGGAAGGGTTCCCATCCCGATTTGGAAATATAGATATTTCAAATTGTTAAACTTCCCTATTTTCACTCATTTAACACTAAAAATTTTTACACGTGTACAATTTTGCAAACATTTCTTTATTTAAGATTTTTCAAATAAATGAAATGCTAAACCAAAATTTGACCAATCAATTTGAGCAAAAAAGATGAATAACGAAAAAAATGCCCCCTACGAGTGTTTGAACCGACACGCGACATATCCTTATTATCTTCATTGAAAATAGATACTATACAGGAAAGAGGTTCTACATTAGGTGTCGAAAACCTTGCCTCCTTTTATTTATTGTTTTGACTTACAGATCTTGGAATTTTAAATTACCATCGCTGGATGGATTCAAATGTAAGTTTATTTTATTTCTAGTTGTGGTGGTTTATCTTTTTTTGAGATCATATGATTATTGGATGTCTAGATTATTTAAAGCTTATACTGGAAATGAATTTGTTAGATAATCTGTGTACACAAGCACTTATTATTTTTGCTGCTTAAAAAAATCAGTAAGGATAAATAAAATTTTCCCACACAATCTATAAAATGTTTGTTTAAACATAAACTTAATTTCATTTTAAAACGCAAAACAAAACGATTTGTGTTTCATAAATCAAAAATTAACCCTCTGTTTATCTTTTAATTACATCTAAGTACTATTTTCGACTCGAGGTTACATATTTATACAATAGCTGAGATGTTCCGATTGCAAACCAAGTATGATTCATGCAATGCGTTGGTGTGAAACGAAGAAATATTTCTGAAACGAAAGAGGTAAAGGTGTAAGCACATAATGCTCACCACATGCATATTTAGGCAAGCGTAATTTTGCGAATACGGCGGAGTCTAAACGTTATCACAACATCATAAGCGTTGACGTAAAAAGCATAATATAAATTTTCCAAATTATTCGCCGCTGTAGGCACTATCATGTTGATGCTTTAAAACCTTTAATTTGGTGAATAGTTTTGTTCTCACAGTCACCATAAGGAGTCCTTTTGTCGAATAATTCCGGATATTATTCACGGTAAGATTAGTGTGCTTACAAACATTTAACTAATGAACTTTTATTTGCTTGTATTGTGTGTGTGTGTGTGTGTTGGTGTGTGTGTGTGTTGGTGTGTGTGTGTTGGTGCGTGTGAGCGTGTGTGTATGATGGTGCGTGCGTTGGTGCGTGTGCGCGTGTGTGTGTTTTCCTTGCTTTTTGTCTTTCATTACATTGGTTTCACATCTGGTATAACCGTTCATTTGCATGAAAACAAATAATTGTTAAACCACTTTGGGATGTGCTTCGACCCACAAATGGCTATGTGACGAAGCGAATAAATGGGGTTAACCCATGTGGGGCCTGAAAAAAAAGCGTGTGCCCAAACGAGTAAACAATGGGCGGAACTAAATAAAATGGAATTTTGAAAGGGGATCAGAGGTTAAGAAGCCTGCGTATCACAGATAGGACGTCAAAAGACAAATTTAAAAAGCAGGCTACATATCCTAAGGGTGATTCAACATTATTCAAGTAAGAATATTGGAACCACCCAACTAGAAAATGCCGAAAAGTTGAAACTAAAAATACCACAAGCACAACAATAATGTCGTGCTGAACGCTCTTCAAGGATAGACAATATAAAATCATTGATTAAATGTACGGGGATACTTTTTACAGCCGCCACACGGCACAAATAACACGGATTTAATCGTAAAATAGATAAATACAGAATTCCTAAAGAAGGCCCAACACGGCAAAATTGAAAATGTTGCAGGCTCGGTTTGATTGAGCCTTTGATTGATTTGATTGAAGACTTATTTGCGTGTCGGTTTACTCAAATAAAACAATTGACGTTTTTAAATAATCTACTTTGTAAATAGGTTTGATTTGACTCGAAAATATAAATGAATTAGTAAGTTTTAATATTGAATTTCATTCTATTTTATTCAGCGTTTCATTAAATCAAAAAAATTACTAAAACTTTTATTGTTTAACAAAATACAATTATACAATGTCAATAGCTTTGATTTGACTAGAAAATATTAATAAATTAGTGAAGTTTTCATACTTTATTCTATACGATTTTTTCAGCTTATTTAATCAATCAATTACAACAATTATGTTGTGAACATCATAAATAATGAAACATTTGAAATATCTAATGATATACACCAGGTTTGTTAAACAACTGATTCGATTTGGTACATCAAATGAACATATGTATATGAATATGACTCATTTACAATAAGATACACATTTGTGCCATTGTTGGATAGGCGGCATGGATGAATGATAAAAGTATAAAAGACATTTATCGATGTACATATTAACGTAATATGAAACCAAAGAGTACCACCAAAGTTACCGTTCAAGAAAACATGTCATGAAATTATATATTAACAGTTACTTTCTTCTATTTTTTATATTTTTGTTAAATTGAGTAACATGCAGACACGAAACGAGTTACTCCTGCTGTAAACGATAGAGCATAGCCTTTGCCACCAGAATAGAGCCAGGCTGGCCTGCACATTTATGCAGTCTGACCAGGTTTTTTATCATAAGTTTACCTTTTAAATCCATATCAAATATCAATTTTTTTTATCTGATTCTTAACAGTGTTCAGTATTTATTTCAAGATTTGATTCCCCTGGGAAAAACAACTACATTCCCTTTTATGTGTCATTTCAAATGCAACAAGAAAAGAAAAAAAATCATCAAATTGTTTTGAAGACCGTGGTATCAAATATGAGTATTGTAATGCCTATTTATTTCAGTATATGTTAGCATTTTTATTAGTTAGCATTTCCAAAATTTAATTAACCATGACCAACCAATTTAAGGTGACTCAGCATTGTCAGCCTTGTTTGATTTTACTTAGTAGATTTTAAGAGAAAGAAGGCACAAATTCATATAAAATATAAAAATAAAGCTCATAATGTAAAATGATGAACATTTACACTCTCAAGTCAATGTTTTAAGAACCAATATAAATAAACGAAAGAACAACATTTACGTTGAATGTGAATAAATTCAGAAGACCATTTAAAATTCTTCGCAATGTTTTAAGCACATTCCTTAAATGAAAAATCAAGTTTTAAGTATGTTGTAGTGCAGGCAAAATCACTTAAATGTAGAAAATGATTGCTTATAAACACTAGCTAATTAAATGTTTGAAAAACTTAATTACACTGAAAAAAGGATAAGCTGATTAAATAAATGGGTAATGACTTTTTTTGGACTTAACGAATAGTTTCTAACACAAAGCAGTCGTATAAAAGTGAAAAGAAACAGTGTCTGCTAAACACCATTTGTTGATTTATTGTCGAGTCATCCTAACAATATATTACTTTAAGACCTGATGACACTACTAAAGTAAATGATAAACACACTTTACGTTTTGTTAGTTATGATAATGAAGAATAAATCTAACTTATATTTAAACGTCTATAAAACATGGCTAATGACAAATAAATTAGTTGAGAACGTATTTCCCCGACACAATTCACTACAAATACCAATAAGTGAATAAGTGTATTCAAGAGTGATACGGCTTAGGAGAGATATTTTTTGCAAAACACCTATTAAAACAAGTTTTTTTAAGTACCTAAAGGATATGACTGATCATATTTTAGATACATATAGCGCCTTTAGTTTGAATCTGAGTGATATGCAAAATACTATAAGTGGTATGAGACATATAGTTTTTGCACTTTAAGAGTACTTTTGTTTTTTTTTTGTATGGGTCGCTTTGACATTTGGGTGATCGATAAAAATTCTTAGCATGTTTATAAAAAGATTGATGAATAAATGTATTCAGTGTCCGTTTTTAATTACGTTGTGAATGCACAAAACCATAGCTAAAGTACATCTCAATATTCTGTTCAGACCATAATAATTCTGTTAAAAATTAACAATTTGCGTTGAATAACAGATGCAACTGTTTGCTCAGTCATTCTCCTTATACGGTCACGCAAGTATGAAACAAAAATGTTGATGTCCCACTCTTTTACGCATGTTTTATAAAAAAAAAAAACAATATAAATTAATTTTCGAAGAATATACGCAAACACACACGCACGCACACGCACGCACGTACACACGCAAAACAAGCGTCAATCACCCTCCAAGACAAAAGGCGGCGGTGTAAACCATGACACGACCAAGCATTAGGCTTTTTAAATTTTGTTCGGATCATATCATCTACATGCATAACTAGTCACTACTATAGTCTGTCACTACTAGTGTTTCGCATAGTAACCAAGTTAAAAGGAAATGCTTGTTGTCTGGAGAAAACCTGCTGAACGCACTGAGAAGGTTAAATATAAAAGTATGACTTGACACGAATGCTGGACAAGGCGGTGTCTCTAGTACTTTCTCTTACAAGTAAAATATCCTATCATAAAATGAGTGTATTAATGCTTCTTTTTTGACAAAATATTTCATACCCAGGTGTACTGTTCTTAATCATCTTTCATAAAAAGT
>NW_026852905.1:0-9470 GCF_026571515.1 Ruditapes philippinarum
ATTTTTGGCTCGCGTGACCCAATGGATGACCTCTATATTGATAACAGGAAATCCTGCCATTTACTTAAAACTTGAGATATTTTGAACAGAAAACAGACATTTTCACGGATTTTTTCCAAGGCTTTCACTTTTAACCTGCTCAAAATAGTCTGAAAACAGGAAAAAACGATTCCAAAATTACCTTACAGTATCTCCATTCAATGGACAACAGTTTTAGAGCAATGATATGGGCCGTATTTGTGTAATATAATTTATCATGCAACTACTATGGTAACTGCCCGATAACACTTGCCTGATAATTATTTTTGATATCAGGTCAGTAACCTGATATCAAAAATAAGCCCCGCCCAATTTAACGGACTTTTTTCAATTGCTTATATTCTCATTTTTACCAGCATGTGAATTCTACATTGTAATCTCATACCCTTACAAGTCTTGAATCAAGGTGCGATATTTAGGCCTATTATTTCGATTTCAATTACGAATAAATTAGATAGCGAATAGTTTTAGCTCCAACTAAATGAAGTGACGTCATGATTTATATTGCAAATGACATCATCGATGTTCACGTCATACTATACATGTAATCATAACAAACAGGCTAGACGATTTTCATTGAGATCTTGTAAATGTTTACTTTATTTCGCCGGATTATTATTCAATAAGTGAACAAATTGTTTTTTTCTAAAAATAAGACGCACGTTTGTGTAGCTTGTGTTTGATTGCCGATTTGACTTTTCTTTGATGAAAATTATCGTGAACTTTTGAATTTGACAATTTAAGACAAAAATTGCAGTAAAGTTTAGTTTATGTGATTGTAAGTGGATTTTTGGATCGATGTTTAAATTAAAGGTAAGAATTTTATCGTATTAGGCCTACAATATGTTGTATCTTTTATCCGAGTCGAAAGAAAAAATGGCCGCCAATAACAAATTCTAAGTTTCAGAGGCGGAGGAATTTTTTTCAAGAATTATTTCTTTGAACAAAAATCCCCCTTTTTAACGAAATTCGCTATTTAAAAGTAGATTATTCTTTTTTTTTTGACAGTTGTTATGTGTTACATGATAATTAGAAAAACATGGTACTGTTTTTTGATATCAATTTTATCAGGCGAGGCTGATATGGGCTAGAAAGGGCGAGGCTTGCAGCATTTTTTCTTCGACCGGACAAGATTGAGCGTCTGTAAAACTTTCAAGAAAAGACTCACGGGGTAGATATTTGGCTCGCGTGACCCCAATGGATGACCGTCTATATTGATAACAGGAAATCCTGCCATTTACTTAAAACTTGAGATATTTTGAACAGAAAACAGACATTTTCACGGATTTTTTCCAAGGCTTTCACTTTTAACCTGCTCAAAATAGTCTGAAAACAGGAAAAAACGATTCCAAAATTACCTTACAGTATCTCCATTCAATGGACAACAGTTTTAGAGCAATGATATGGGCCGTATTTGTGTAATATAATTAAACGAGAGAGCTGATTAAGGCCAAGAAAATACATATAAGTGTCATATATAAATTACAACACAAATATTTAAACGTCACCTAATATGTCCCCAGAAACTAGGTACATGCATGTATTATACTTTTTCTTCAAAATGAAATGAAAAAAATGAAAGCAATATTTACAGACATGTTATCAATTAAAATTTAAAATATATAATTATAAAAAAAATCAATGTAAGTTAAATCTATAACTTTCCCACAGGCTTTCGGTGTGTGACAAAGATTATTTTTTTTTAAGTTTAAAAACTATTTGAGCCTCGTCACGGCAAAACCAACGTTATGCGCTTGCGACCAGCATGGATCCAGCCCAGCCTGCGCATCCGCGCAGTCTGATCAGGATCCATGCTGTTCGCTATCAGTTTCTCTATTTGTAATAGAGTTGGTGAGCGAACAGCATGGATCCTGATCAGACTGCGCGGATGCGCAGGCTGTCTGGATCCATGCTGGTCGCAAACGAACTATGTTGGTTTTGTCGTGATACGGCTCATTTTATGATTAAAGTACACGTTCAACATTCAATGAATAAATGATAAAGTTTAAAAGGTATGTCATTTTGAAATATATATATATCATTTTAGAAGCAAGAAATAGCTATGATTTTGTTTGTTTGTTTGTTTGTTTATTTCAATTTACGCCTTTTTCCAACAGTATTTCAGTCATATAGGCGGGTAGTTTCCTAACCATCGTTCCTGGAGAGTTACACCAGTACTAGACTACCTTCCTCCGCGCTAAACTACCAAAGCATCTCCCGGGGATCGAACCCATGCCAGAGAGGTAACTGGATTAGAAGTCATCGACTCTAACCCCTCGACCACGAAGGCGGTTAAATAGCTATGAAATACACCAAGAGAAGTCGTATAGACGAAACATGGTTTGGTATTTTTATTAATATGTAATAATAGTAACTAATTACAAATGAGATATAGAAAACCAGAATCACTAAAACGGCAAGATTGAAAATGTTGTAGACTCGGTTTGATTGAGCTTGTTCGTGAACGGTAATGGTAATTGCATGCTACCGCCCACGCCCCTTAGCACCGCCTTAAGCAGAATTCAACATATAAACAAAAAATGGTGTAAATTTGTATCAAGAAACAACTGCAAATGTGTTCATACGGCGCTGACAATGGAAGTTTCAATGCGACACGTTTGAGCCATTCTCGACAGAAAGCACGTGGTTTGAATCAAACTGATGACCAAATTGTATAAAATCATGTATTGTCATTTTGCAAAGAAATGGTCGATCTACGTGCAAAGCATGTTTAATTTAACAAAGTTTTTTCCTTAATGTGTATCAAATAGGCATTTTACCAGCAAATTTTCAAAGAAATTGACCACTTCAATAGGCTCTATCCGATTTTAAATATCGCAACATGTTGTACACCCACTGTACACCCTCCCCTCCCCCAACCACAACACCAAAACCTTTATTTAGTGCCAGGTCACTTTATGTTAAACACTTCTGTAAACATTTGGTTGTTATCCCATCATAGATGAGAACTTCTTTTTTATAATTAGAGAAATTTGATATATTTTGATTAAAATCATACATAAACAAGAAAAAAATATAAAAGAAAATATTACGCGTGAAATTTTGTCATCTTTCTGTAACAGAAATTCCGATGGTTAACCTATTCTAAAAAAACAGTGTTCTACGGTATAGATGACTGTGACACGAAATTGCTATGGGACAGGCAGCCAGGCATTAAATTGTACGTTTGAAAGTCATTAATTCAAAGTTTGGTTAAAATCCATCGAGAAATATAGGAGCAGCACACTGCACAGAAGGTTTTTTTTCTATTTATTACGTATGTGAAACGCAACAACAACGGATTATTGGTAGGTCAAAAATAATAAAATCACAAAATCTGCAATTTGCTCTAGGGCACTTCTTGATAATATTTTTGAGAAAGCTTGGTTAAAAATCTTTCAGAATTGTAGAATAAACCTTATAAAGCAAAAGAACAATATGGTGACACTATTAACCTTTATCCTACGCTAAGAATCCAAACGAAAATTAATCGCCTATTATTATTCATTGTAATTGGGTGCTCACAGCTGGACGGTAAATTCTTGTTCAACGGGATATTATTTTATGTTAGGACAAGACAAATGGAGCCGAATGCCTGCGCTACTAGTCCTGGTGTCAAATTTTAATTTTCTATAGAAAAATCTACTTATTATTAGGAATTTAAAACATAATAAGGATAACTAAAATTAAGATTATAATAAATGTACGGAAGCGTCCTACTTTAAGAGTCATTTTAATTATTAAGTTTCTTTTCCTAATAAGGAGTGAAACATCCTAGGTTTCTTTCCTAATTAGTAGTGAAACATCCTTTTAGACTTAAATATCTCCGAATTAGGCATTTTGTTGTTAGTTTTTTTTAGCCGCAGACAATGCATCATTTACGCATGATTTGTTGATCTCCAATGCGTTAAAATGTTTATTCTGATTTCATCTGACATATTTTACCCTTACAGAGGGACCCAGAGCTTGACAACAACGCCATATGATGTTTAATGTGTTGGTGCAAGTAAAAACCAACAAAAATTCTGACTGAAAAAAATAAGCCTAAACCTATGTACAGGCTAATCTAAGATAGCATTTTAACACATATTTGATAAAGTTGTGCAAGGATTTAAAAAAATATTGTGACCTGTAAAATGTTAACAAATAAACAAAGTTTACCGTGATTTAACTTGGTGACATAGTAAAATGTGCCCTCAAATAAAATATTCAAACTTAGCATAGATATAATAATGGCAAACACTGATCAAGTTTCATTATTAGCTTTTGGATATATTATTTCTTTTTTTAAAAAAACAGGCCCTGAAATCGCTCACCAGAATATAACAAGGGACTTTTACCAACAAAAGCAGATATAAAATCTAAATCTTAAACTGATATCCACAAAGTTCATGTTTGAATCTGTAAAAAACATGTTTTACTGGTTGCTATTTATGAGAGAAAACAGAAGTTCCAAAAGATGTGTACATAAAAGGAAACTCAATGAACCCTGGGCTTTATATGAACAAGTTTGGTAGGATGTTTCATGCTCAGTAACGCAGCCCTAGTTTTTGGTGTTTTTTTTTAAAGAAGATTTTTAAGTTTTTCTTTTTATATATGCCGTTAACGCTCTTTGGCAGAACCAGTTTTGACCCCAGGACTTTTATTTGAGCAAACCTGGTAGACACTCACTAGAAGATGTTTCATGCTAAATATCTTAAGCTCTAGCTCTTGGAGTTTTTAAAAGAAGATTTTCTAAGGTTATACAATACACATGTAAGGAAAATCAATGACCCCAGGGCGGGACCAATTTTTACCCCAGGGCTTTTATTTCAAAAATATTGGTAGACACCCATAAGAACTTGTTTCATGCCCATATTAAGATGTTTCATGCTAAATATCTACGTTCTAGCTCTTTGTTTTTTTAAAGAAGTTTTTAATATATACATATAAGGAAAATCAATGACCTGACTGCCCCAACCCCCAATTTTGACCCAGGGGCTTTTATTTGAATAAACTTGGTAGACACCCACTAGGGATATTTCAAGCTTAATATCTAAGCTATAGTTCTTTGATTTTTAGCTCACCTGAGCATATGCTCAGGGTGAGCTATTAGGATCACTCTTCGTCCGTCGTCTGTCGTCCGTCGTACGTTGTCCGTTCACACTTTTCAAACGACATCTCCTCTGAAACCATAAGGCAGGTCATAATGAAACTTCACAGGGATGTTCCTTGTGTGAAGCCTTAACAAAGTTGTTCAAAGAATTCCATTCCATGCAGAACTCTGGTTGCCATGGCAACCAAAAGAAAAACCTTTAAACATCTTCTTCTAGATAACCAAAAGAGCTAGAGCTTAGATATTTGGCATGAAACATCTTCTACTGAGTGTCTACCAAGACTGTTCAAATAAAAGCCCTGGGGTCAAAATTGGCCGCGCCCCAGGGGGTCATTGATTTTCCCTATATGCATAAAGTAAAAACTTAAAAAAAAATCTTCTTTTAAAGAACCCAAAGAGCTAGACCTAAGATATTAAGCATGAAACATCTTCTAATGAGTGTCTACCAAGATTGTTTAAATAAAAGCCCTGGGGTCAAATTTGGTCCCGTCCCAGGGGGTAATTGATTTTCCCTATATGCATGTAGTAAAAACTTAAAAAAAATCTTCTATTAAAGAACCCAAAGAGCTAGACCTAAGATATTAAGCATGAAACATCTTCTAATGAGTGTCTACCAAGATTGTTCATATAAAAGCCCTGGGGTCAAAATTGGCCCTGCCCCAGGGGGTCATTGATTTTTCCTATATGCATATAGTAAAAACTTAAAAAAATCTTTTAAAGAACCCAAAGAGCTAGAGCTAAGATATCTAGCATGAAACATGTTCTAATGGGTGTCTACCAAGTTTGTTCAAATAAAAGCCCTGGGGTCAAAATTGGCCCCGTCCCGGGGGTCATTGATTTTCCATATATACATAGAGTAAAAAGTTAAAAATCTTCTATTAAAGAACCCAAAGAGCTAGAGCTAAGATATTTAGCATGAAACATGTTCTAATGGATGTTTACCAAGTTTGTTCAAATAAAAGCCCTTGGGTCAAAATTGGCCCCGCCCTAGGGGGTCATTGATTTTCCCTTTATTGCATATAGTAATTATATACTTAAAAATCTTCTTTTAAAGAACCAAAAGAGCTAGAATTAAGATATTTAGCATGAAACATGTTCTAATGGGTGTCTACCAAGTTTGTTCAAATAAAAGCCCAAAAGTCATTGTTATTCATTATTTGTGTATAGTAAAAACTTAAAATCATGAAATATCTTCTAATGGGTGTCTTCCAAGTTTGTTCAAATAAAAGCCCTTTGGTTTAAACTGGCCAGGCCCTGGGGGCCTATGTTCAGGTGAGCGACCCCAGGGCCATCATGGCCCTCTTGTTAAATGATATCTTAAGTTGTTACTATCTACATATAAGGAAAGTCAAAGACCTCCAGGGGCAGGGCCAATTTGACCCAAGGGCTTTTATTTGAACAAACTTGGTAGACACCCACTAGAAGATGTTCCAAATATTTAAGATCTAGCTCTTTAGGTTATGTAAATGAGATTTTTTAAGTTTTTTCATTTCGTTCTGCATGGAATTATTCTTTGATTAATTTTAAAGGTGACTACCAAAGGAACATTCCTGTGAATTTTGGATGAAATCGGCTAAGCCATTTGTCAGAAGATCGCATTTAAAGTAACAGTTTATGGATGGATGACAGACGGATGCATGCTGGATGAATTAAACCTTGTCAATTTGTGACAGGTGAGCTAAAAAGGGTATATTGATGATGAAGAAATTACTTTTTTTCCTTCTTCAAAAAGGGACAAATTTATGTTCAGTGACCTTGTAATAATGAATTTAAAGCCTATTAGATGTTTATAATCAGAAGTAAATCTTGATGTGAATAATTTGTCATAAATGTTAGACAGGATGTTAACAAAGTGGCATTTTTATTTTCATACAAAATAGCAAATGACCATAACTCAACCAACTAGCAAAAGGCGTAAGATGGTTCAGTTCTATCGCCATGGAGTTCTTGCTGGAAACAGTTACAGGACACCAAAAAAAAGTGTTTGAGAAATGAAAATAATAGCTTTTTGTGGGACTTGACCGGCCTTTAAACCACTGTTTGATATGAAAGATTCTGCATTGTTCAAAGTTCTCAATCTCTTTAAAACATAATATAATTATATTCAACTGCTCTCCCAAACTTTCCATCTCAAGATCTATAAAACATTTGGGTGCTTTCTACTCAATTTTTTCAGTTGATATTGTTAATATTTACATGAATTAAAGGCACATTATGCAAATAAGAGTTCACTTCTTTAGAAAGAGCAAACATAAATTTTATAATGTTTTAAAAAATGGTTTTAGACAATGTTAGATGTTTGGTACCAGAAGAAAGAAGCCATAAATGTGAAATTACTGGATTAAAAGCATATTAGATTTTAATAAAGAGCTGAATGCAAAATTAATGGTAATAGATGTAGTAAAATGTAAACTATGTTGTATTTTGACTTCCATACTTAATACTTATTCACATCTTATTGCCAATACACAACCCATGGAAAAGATAGATTTGGGTAATTTGCCAATTTACTTACTTTTGTGATACTGTAAAAGTGCACCAAAATTAAAAGGATTTTGAGAAATAAACATAAAAGCATTTCTGAGGCATAATGGACCTTTAAAGATATCTCAATAATTGAAAAGAGAAATAAAATCAAAACAAAAAATCTGTATATATCTTTATTTCAAATATAACAATATAGGACATGGTACATAAATATACATGTATATCACATTACAGATCTGTACACAAATAAAAGCTTTACAGCCAGATACAATCAGCCAATTGTTTTAAGAATTAATATCCTTTAGTTCTTAGTTTTGTCAAAATTCTCCATTGAAAAAAAAATTATATTATTTCTGACCAGGCCTGACTGGTCATTTCATATCCAGGTGAAAAATCTCAAGCATTTATAGAAAACAATTCAACTTTCAAAACTAATGAGGAAATCTGATAATTATATCATTTCAAGTTATATATTAAAAGAAAGCTTTTATTGTGATGTTTGTTTCAACACTCACTGTGTTCTACATTTTACATACTTCAATGCTTACAAAAACTATACTTCATACTTGTTGTTCTAGAAAATGGTAATTACATTATTTTCCTTAAATTATTCACTGTAACATGGAAAAAAAGGGTTGTACATGTATTGCACAGCTGATAGCTAAATCTTCTAATTATATGTATACATGATACATGTATTTTACAATCTTTTACTTCATCTAAAGTTATTCTCATGAACAAGTTATAATTAAGGTGAAGACAGCGTGTACAATACTAACGATCACTGATACACCAACTATATAAAGCTGCATAGAAAATAGAAGTACAAAACAATTCATCTTTTTTTCAAATTTAAATTCATTGGATATCTATATCATTAACCCACACCCAGCTAAAACCAAAAGTGATCATCTGCCTTTGACATTATGAGTAACAGAGTTAGGCAAGCCTTCGCTTCCATGCAATCTGACCATGAGGACCGCTATAGAGCCAGGCAAGCCTACAGGGCTAAGGTTCTATAGTGGTGGCTGATTAACTTGAAATATTCATATTTGAATACCCAATATTGATAATGGGAAATTTCAAAAAAAGGACCCTGGTCAAATTCATTTTAGAAATCAGGAGGGTAGAGGGAATCCTGATGTGCTGTCCTCATTAAAATAATGTTTTCATAACAAAGAATTGACATTAAAAACTCCACACACATATAGCTCTATACCATTACTTTTACTAAATCTACAATTGACTACTATAAAAGGCAAATTCAAAGGTCCCATTTGTTACACCACTTCTTTTAGGCTAAATGCACTATGATGATTAAATTTCACAAAGTCACAAACAATATACTTAAGTATGTATGTAATGTGGTAGGGTGTGTAAAATATTATTTATACAGAATGACCTCTGTTGGGATACAAATAATTAAGTTGTTGCTGAAGAGGTAAACTTTAAAGTGAAGTCTTACTTTGGGAAGAATTGGTACTGTTGTTGTGAAGAGGTGATTGCTCTGTAGAGGTTGTACCGAGTATGATATTGTATTTTTTACACCTGATAACAAATTATACAAGTCCCTTGGGGGACTCATGAAATTCTATGCAAAATCTAGGCCCTCTTATCATTGAGTAAATTATAACCTTTCTCCTTGTAAAGATTTTATATGATTATTTAACAATATAGAAAAAAAACTGAAAAAAAATTCCTTTGGCCTTTTATAATACTTTCTGTGAGCGCGTGAACAAACGTTACTGGTTGGTTCCAGAAACGGATTAGAGAGTGTTTCATTAAGAATATAGCTTCCAACACAATCAAACTATAATTAATTAGTATAAACTAATATACAATTGTACAA